>NC_067399.1:62112943-62412943 GCF_016432865.1 Antechinus flavipes
ACAAAGGTGCTTAGTATAAAACAAATGCTTTATAAGTGTTAAATTCTTTATTGGATCGGAACAATACAGGAGGGAAAAGTACACTTTTTAAATCTTAGATGGAGAGATATTAGTTTTCTCTGCAATATTGGGGACCCAAATATCTCTAAAAATTAAAAACCTACCCTTAAGCCTAGAGAAGTGGAGGTGTGTGTTTTACCCCTCTATTTTTAAGTCCATCATTCTATAATACTCAGTGAGCAAAGTGATTCCCAATTGTGACACTTTCCCTTTTGATGAGGAATAGGAAAAAATATTGGGATTTGCATAACTTTTCTTTTGTCAAAAAGAAGGCCAAGGGTTTCAAGCACCAAATGGCATGATCTATGATGTGAGGTCTGACACCAAATGATAGTGATGTGGGTGTGGTCCCTTTAAGATTCCTTTCTTTCTGATTCCCAGCCCCTCCTAGGTGATGCATTATCAATCCAGGACCTTTTGATTCACAAGTCCTGGTCCCTTTGAATTCCAATAGAAGATCCAGGCCGTTCCAGCCCCACCCTGAGCCAATTTGGGACTCCACTCACAGGCTCCTTTAGCTAAATCTCTCCTTATAAAAGAGTTAAGCTGGAATCCTCTCTTTGCAGAGGTTCCAAACATGCCAGCCTTACGCCTGGCATGCCAGGACCCTCTGTCCACTGGAATCCTGTTTCTGGTGCCCTTCTTATGTCTACCTTCACCTATTTCCTTAACTATACTTTAACCTTACTTCCAAATGCCATAATAAACCTCTTTTATCAATCTAGCTTTTGGGGCCAATAAATTCCTTTACTGGGGACTCATGCCGCTTCTAGACTTCATTTAACCCTGTATCCTTGCGCCAAATTCAAAGGGATTGCAGGAGAGCTCTATTTGACTCCCTGTAACCCGAACCTGCCACAAGACCTCAACTAAACCCTAATTTTATTTAGGTACCCCATATCTAGACCTCATCAATAGCAGGCACCAAAAGCTGGGGTTCAGTCATATGAAGAATTCACAATGATCATTCTCTTGGTAGAAGGTTAGTTTATTTAAGAAAATAGGTTACAGACAAAAGGAAGAAAGACAATAGACACGGGAAATGACAAATATAAAATAGAATAGGAAAGCATATAAAAGACAAGCTCCTCAGTGGAACTCAAAATTACTCATTAGAAAGGGAGCACCCCATAAGGTTGGGGCATGCCCTTAACTGGCAGGCTAAATCCTGAAAGGGACTTGGAACCCTAAAAAAGTTAGCTAAAAGGAGGAGAAATGGGGTTGGGAAGCATAGTGGGATTAGGGGAGATACCATGTGGCATGGGGGGGTAAGGTAAGAAGAAAGACATCACAAGGCAAGAATGCTGTGTTAGACTGATCCAAAGGAGGGTATTAAAAGATATGGGCCATAAATTCTTTTATAGGGAAAATTTAGCCTCAGGGTCTTGAGATATCTTGAATGTCTGACTGGATTACCTTTAGAGAGTGGGACCACAGAACTAAATTGATCTCCATTATCAGGGCCTTTTTCCTGCCTGCCTCAGGGATAAATTTTTATCATTTTCTCTGCTAACCACACCTAACATTGAAGACCTTATCACTTGGACAAATCATACTCTTAGACCAGCAACATTTAGGAGCACAGATAAAATTTTGGTCTAGTAACCTTCTCTCTCAGAGAACTGAGTGGTCAGCCAGTAGTGCCTTCCCTTGTAAGAAAAGCCTGGGCAGTAGGCAAGACTCCAGAGATGTCTATCAGTTCCTCCTAGGGAGGTATGTTTAGATCAGACAAGAACAATTTATATACAGTCAAGGCTAGCAATAGCACAAACAAATCAAAAACAATTGACTCCCTTAGAATTGAAGCCTGGGGCTCTGCAATCATTCATTACTGATAGTTAGCCTGCCCAGGAATATTGTAGTTGAAAGCTATTTAAGCATGGCCAGTCAAAAAATAATATACTTCTCTTGACACAAAATATCAGTGTCCTCAAAAACATAATGAAAAATAATTTCCAGGTTGTTTTGGTTTTTTTTTTTTAAGTTTTGTGAAATAAATTGCCAGAAGTTATCACCTTCTTCTTGTACACAGACTCCTACATGTAAAGTGTGAATTGCTACTATAGGTTATATATCTCTGAGAGAAGGACACAATGTTGAGGTCTCCAGTGGAGTACCCCATGGGGATCTATCTGTTTAGCCCTGTGCTGTTTCACATGCTTCAGTGACTTAGAAAAAAGTATAGATAATATATTCATCAAATCTTCAGACAGTACAAGTTGGGAAGGATGACTAACAATGCAGGTGATAAGAGTCAGAATCTAAGAAGATTTTAAAAGACTAGCCTATAAGGACAGAATCTAATTAGATAAAACTTAGTAGAAATAAATATAAGCTATTGTACTTTAAGTACAAAGAAAAATCGATTTCACGGAAATGGGGACAAATGGTTAGGAAAAAAAGTCTTAGAAAGATCTGGGAGATCTTGTAGATTCCAATATGAATATTAGAATAAACAAAGTGACCCAGATAAACAAAACACCAAGCCTAGTGTCAGGAAAATCTGAGTTCAAATCCAGCCCCAGGCTTTTACAAAATGACTCTGGGCAATTCACTTTACCCTGTTTACCTCAGTTTCCTCATCTATAAAATGAATTGTAGAAGAACAAGGCAAACCATTCCAGTATCTTTGCCTAGAAAACCTTACATAAAAATGATGGGGGGAACCCTGAAGCTGTCCTCTGACTTTGGAGGAAACTCTTAGAAACTCTCCTTGAACTCTGAAAAACTCTCCTCTGGGACAGGCCCGCCTCAGGGAATCAAGAAAGTGGTTTCATTCTATTATCTTGGTGGGATAACAAATCTGTTATCTTACACCCTCTATTGAATTGAGTCCAGGACCACTTCTTAGCCCAAACTTAAGTGGTCTCATTTAGGTGGAGATCTAGATTTGATATTTCTAGCAACCTCTATTGAGCTGAGAATTGGCTCAGGACCACTCCCAGTAAGTGGTCTCATTCAACCACAGATCTAGGCCTGGGGGCATTGACAACATTGGAAGTAATTTCTTTCAATTGAAATTTCAGTCTCAGATTTCCTATTTAAAGGGCAATTTGAAGGACCAAGACTTGTCAAGGAACCTCTTTCTCTCCTTAGCATAGCTGCCAGCCAGAACCCTGCCCGCTGTGAAAAAAACACTCTTGTTTCCGTGTTAACACAGAATTTATCTCTCTGCCAGGGTTTCTCTGCTAGGAACTTTCTCTCTCTGCCAGGACCTTGTCACTTGGAAGTCAGTCTTCCTAGCAAAAGCTGACTTTTCAGTGCCAACAATAAACTTCTTTTTGTCAGTCTAACTTTTCTGGTTCGTGAATGCTTTTACAAAGGACCTGCTCCAACCAGAAAGGGTTCCCACAACTCTCTGTCCTGAGCCAGAACCTCATCAGGATCAAATAGAGTTGGAAAAACTGAACAAAAACAAAAACCTTAATCTGAATCTTGAGACTCAACAATTAATCAAAAAGCATTGATTCAAAGCTTCCTATGTGCCATGTACCAGAAATATAAAGAAATGCAAACGTATGGTCTCTGCTCTCAAGGAGGTAAGTACATATATAATACAGACCTAATACAGGAACAGACATCTGGAAAAGGAAACATTAGGCTCTAGAGGAGGGCTGGAAAGTCCTCTTGTAGAAAGCGAGCTCAGTCATGAAATAATAGGGAAACCAACAGGCAGAGGTGGGAGAGCAAAATATTCCTGGCTGAGAGGACAGCCAGTGCAGACGCATGGACATAAGTGGCCAGGTGTCACATTCAAGGAACAGAATATATAAGCCGATATAGATTCATCATAAAGTAAATGGAAAGAAATCAAATATATTTAAATAAAAGATATTTCAGATGGACTAAAAGGATCAAAATGTGAAGAGACTTAAATGCCAAACAGAGGGCTTTATATTCAATTCTGAATACAATCCAGTGATCCTCCAATAGATTTTCTTTCTGATGTCCCTTTTAAATCATTTTTTTTAATCTTACTGTGTGGTGCAGCCATTACCCAAATTAAAATCTTAGACTCTTAGAGTAAAAAGCAAAAAAGAATTTATTATGATTTTGAGAGAAAAGGCAACTCCCAACAGACAAGTTACACTGGCATGAGTGCAAAGATTATGTAGACTCTAATACAGAAATTTCCCCTCCCCCATATTTTCTCCCATTGAATTTTAATTTACCCAGAAACTGAATATTGACACCAGAACACACTTTTACCATTTTAGATACTTTAATAGTAATAAAAAGGATGGGGGAGAACAGGAGGGAAATGTTTGTTTATCTAAGACAATCAAATACCTGCAGCTTTTTAGCTATAGCTCAACTTGTTATTGCGAAGTCTCAAGTCACAAATGGAGGATAGGTGGAGCCCACATTCTTATGAGGTTTTCACTCAGTTTATGCCATCCAATCCCTCCTCTTATTTATTAAACTTGGAAAACCTCTCACACCATTTTTGATACATTTCCTCAACTATACTAGTTTGTCTTTTTTCTCTACTGGGATCCACCCTCACCTTTTTAATGCTCCAAGTCTAATTGGACCTCCCCCTCCAGTTGTTCAATCTTTACTATCCTTGTGATAAGCTTTATCCCACAGAGGAGGAAAGATAGGGAGTAGTAAGACTCTACTCAGCAGGAACCTAAGAACTTGTTTCTACAGCTGCCTCCAGACCAAGACCACCAAGAGGTATTCAATAGTGAGGATCAGACCTACAATGGGACCTGGGCTCTTCCGAGTTGGACATCAGTCCAAATAAAACAAAAATATTTAATCTCTATAAATTTTGGCACTTCATCACAATTTTTCCTAAAAAGCTATCTTCCAGGACACTAGATAGGTTTTTAGAGCCAGCAACCTTAGATTATCATTCCTTTCCCATGGTTCACAGCATGTTCTCTTTGATGAAAGACTCATCCAATTTTACCAAAGGAAAATGGGAGCACCCTATCTTACCAGTCCTCTGATTGTGGGTGTCCCTCAAGGTTCTGTCCTCAGTCCTGTTCTCTTCTCCCTCTATTGCTATGATCACTCAGTGATCTCATCAGCTTCAATGGATTTAATGACTATCTCTATACCAATGATTCTCAAATCTCTGTATCCTGCCCCAACCTCTCTGCTGACCTCCAAAATCACATCTCCAAATGGGTGTCCAATAAACATCTTAGGACAAACTTTAAGACAAACTTATCCAAAAGAAAACCCACTGTATCCCTGCTTCAACTTTCCCCTACTCCTACCATCCTATTACTGTAGTGGGTAATCCATCTTCCCAGTCATTGTTGACCACTGTCTTGTACCTCCCTCTCCAAGCTGTTGTCAAGGCTGGTAGATGTCAGCTCTGCAATATTTCTATTACATGCCCCTATTTCCCCTGTTTTACTTCTACCATTCCAGTACAGGCCCTTATCACCTCACACCTAGATTATTGCAGGTGCTTCTGGTGGGTTTGCCTTTCTCATGTCTCTCCCTTTTCCAATCCATTCTCCATTCAGCCACCTAAGTGATTTTTCTAAAGTATAGCTCTGACCATGTCACTCTCCAACTCAATAAACTCCAATGAGACATTAATACCTCCAGAACCAAAACACAAAATGTTCTGCTTGACATCCAAAGACCTTCATGAAAAGCCTCCTTCTACTGTTCCATTCTACTCATACTTTATTCCCTGATCCATATTCTGCAGCCCTGGCCTTCTGGCTGTTCCATGAACAAGACACTCTGTGTGGGATAGTGAGTTTTACCCAAATTAAAATCAGAGACTTTCAAGGTAATAAGCAAAAAGTGATTTATTAGTGATAGAAAGAGCAACTCACAACAGACAAGGTGTGCTCATAGAGGAATGCAAAGCACAAGCTGGAAACATAGAATTATTTATAGACCCTAATGCAAAAGCCCCTACCCTGTTCTGATCTTTTCTTCCATTGACTGGGGAGTCCACACTTACATTTTAACTTAACCAGAATTAAAAATCTACCCCAGAAACAAAGAATACTAATCAATAACACACTCTTTACCTAACTTTAGCTAACAAAAGAGTGAGGGGTATGGGAAGGAAATGTTTATCTACAATAATTGAATACCTGCAGTTTTTAGCTATAGCTCAGCTTGTTATTGCAAAGTCTCAAGTCACAATTAGAGCACAGGATGAGGCCACATTCTTATAAAAGGTTGTTACTCAATTTATCTCACTGAACTCTATTTTGTGACTGAGCATTTTCTCTGGCTATTCCCCATGTGTGGAATGATTTTCCCCAACATCTCTGCTGTCTTCCCTGGCTTCCTTTAAATTTCAACTAAAATCCCATCTTTTACTAGAAGTTTTTTCCAACCCCTCTTAATTCTAATGACTTCTCTCTAACTATTTCCTATTTCTCCTATATATAGTTTGCTTTGTATATATTTGTTTGCATGTTTTCCGTCCCTATTGGATTGTAAACTCCTCGAGGGCAGGCACTGTTCTTTCCCTTCCTTTGTATGTATTTGTTTGCATGATGTCTTTCTTATTAGATTGTCAGGTCCTTGAGGGCAGGAACTGTCTTTTTTTTTGCCTCTTTTTATATCCCCAATGGCCCAGTGCCTAGTACATGGTAGGTGCTTGAGAAATATTTGTCAATTGATTAATTGATGAAATAAGGAGTCACTGAACTTCAGTGACAGAAGTTCACTGAGCAGGAAAGTAACTTTGCTTTTAAAAAAATCATGTTGGAATTGTAAACTTATTTAACTATTCTGGAGAGCAATTTGGAACTATGCCCAAAGAGCTATCAAACTGTGCCTACCCTTTGATCCAGTTGGATCTCTAGTAGGTCTGTTTCAATACTTCATAAAAAAGGGAAAAGAACCCACATGTGCAAAAATTTTTGTATTGATAAGGAATTGGAAACTGAGTGGACGCCCATCAATTGGAGAATGGCTGAATAAGTTATGGTACATGAATGTTAAGGAATATTATTGTTTTATAAGAAATGATCTGCAGAATGATTTTAGAAAGGCCTGGAGAGAGTTACATGAAATGATGCTAAATGAAATGTGTAAAACCAAGAGAACATTATACATGGCAATAGCAAGATTATATGATGATTAACTCTGATAGACATGGCCCTTTTCAACAATGAGGTGATTCAGACCAATTCCAATAGACCTGTGATCTAGAGAGAGGACTATGGGGACTGAATGTGGATCACAACACAGTATTTTCATCTTTTTTGTTATTATTTACTTGCTTTTTTTCCTTTTTGATCTGATTTTTCTTGTGCAGCATGATAAATGTGGAAATATGTATAGAAAGACTGCACATGTTTAACATGTTAGATTACTTGCTGTTTTGGAGAAGGGGGTGGGAGAAAGGAAGGGAATTTGGAATGGAAGGTTTTTCAAGGGTAAATGTTGAAAAGCATCTTTGCATGTATTTTGAAAATAAAATGGTATCATTTTTAAAACTCATTTTGACAGCTGAATGAAATACAAGGTTCTTCCCAAAAAGCCTTGAAGCAGCTAAACCAGTTAGAAGACTAGTAAAGTAATCTAGGCAAGAGAGGTGATGTGGACGTTAGGTAAAGATGTGCTTATTATGAGTGAAGACATATTGTGAAAGGAGAAATGACAAAATCTGGCCACAAAATGGAGTGAGAGGGAGGAGTCCAAGGTGATACTGAAGTTGGGAGCCCAAGTGACTGGGAAGGAAGATGGCAGAGTTAATGGTATAATCATGGAAGTAGAGAAGTAGAGAAGCTTGTGGGAGAAATATCATAATTGTGTTTTGGACATATTGAGTTTAAGATACATATGGAACAACTTAATCAAAATGTTTGTTCAAGAGACAGTAGAAGATGTGGCACTAATGCTCAGGTAGATATTAGGAGAGAAAATCTGGGAATCATCTTCACAGAGATTGATGCAGCTGATGTAGCACCAAATGTTATTTAGACACCGGATGCTGGGGGTCCAGTCAGGTGAAGAATTCATAATGGCCATTCTCTTTGGCAAAAGGTAGGTTTATTTAGGGAAAGAGGTTACAGACAAAATAAATGAATACAATAGACACCAGGAATGGTAAATATGAAATTCAGTGGAACTCACAATTACCCAGTAGAAAAAGAGCACCCCAAAAGGTTGGGGTATGCCCTTAGCTGACATGGGAAGACATGCAGAAGGGAAGTATTGTAACATTGGGTCTGTGTCAAAGAGTGCTTTTGAAAGAATTCAGGCTCAGAGGAAGAGTCAAGATGGTAAATTAAAGACAGGGACTTCCCAAACTCTCCCCTAAACTGTTTCAAATTCTTTTAAAGAATGACTCAAAAAAAATGTGAAAGTATCAGTACACACAAAAAGACAGAGTGGAATATACCTCAGACAAAGACAACTTACAAGGTAAACAGGAAAGTTCTGTGGCAACAGAATGGGAGTCCAGTGTGTACTTTCAATGCATGCTATGTCAGTGTAGCCAAAGTCCTGGCCCCAGTCTCAGGCCCAGCTCTGTCCTATGGGACTGCAAAGTAATAACGTGCCTTGGGCTACTGAACCAGCGCAATACTGGCAGTTTCCAGACCTCTCAGTCCAGAGACCCCAAAACCAACATGGAAGGCCAGCAGGAAAGGTTTGTCAGTGGGGTGAGAGGGCCTTGGGAAACCAGCAAACTAGGAATGGACATGGTCAGTGGGGGCAGTGGAAGTTTCCAAGAGGCCTCAGCTCATAGGAGGGTCTCTTTACTAGCAATAAGGAAGGATTTTGTTCCTTTAGCACACTGGAACTTAAAGCCACAATGGAGCAGGGACACTCCTCATAGTCCCAGGACAGAAAAGAATGCTTCTGGGCAGGTCCCTACAAGTTTTTCTGAAAACAGCTGCACAAAACCCTGAAGCTTAGGACAGTGCACCCTCCACTCTGGAAAGAGGTCTATTTTAACAAAGAATTAAAAGCCATGTCATAGACTGGGAAATTTAGCAAACAACAGAAAAAGATTCTGACCATAGAAAGTTACTATAGTGAAAAGGAAGATCAAAACACACACTCAGAAGATGCTATCAAAATTAAAGTTCTACATCCAAAGTTCCAAGAAAAATAAGACTTGGGCTCAGGTCATGGAAGAGCTTAAAAGGAATTTAGAGAATTGAGAGTTTTGCAAAATGAAATTAAAAAACTAATGAGAATGTCTTAAAAAAGTAAAATTAGTCAAATGGGAAAGGAGGTAAAAAAAGATCATTAAGGAAAATAATTCCTTGAAAATTAAAATTGAGTGAATGGAAGCTAATGACTTTATGATAAATCATAAACAATCAAACAAACCCAAAAGAATGAAAAAATAGAAAACAATGTAAAAATCTCACTGGAAAAAACCAACTGACCTAGAAAATAGATTCAGGAAAAATAATTTTTAAATCGTCCTATCTGAAAACCATGATTAAAAAAACAACCTAGATGTCATCTTTCAATAAATTATCAATTAAGGAACACTGCCCTGATATTCTAGAACAAACGAGTAACATAGAATTTGGAAAAATCCATCAATTACCTCTCAAAAGAGATTACAAAATCAAAATACTTGGGAATCTTATAGGTACATTTTGATATCCACAATCAGGGAGAAAATATTGCAAGCATCCAGAAAGAAACACGTCAAGGATCATGGAGCCACAGCCTGGATAACACAAGCTTTAGCAGCTTCTACATCAAAGAATCAGAGGGCTTGAAATATAATATTCCATAGAGCAATGGAGTATGGATTACAACCAAGAATGACCAATCCAGCAAAACTGAGTATAATCCTTTAGGGGAAAAGGTTTGATAAAATAGAGAACTTCAAGCATTCATCATGAAAAGACCAGAATTGAATAGAAAATTTGATTTATAAATAGGGGACTCAGGAGAAGCATCAGGAAGTAATCAGGAAAGGGATATCATATATTCCATATAATAAGATTTATCTATTTACCTTCCTACATGGGAAAATTATATATATACAGGGAACACAAGTGTGATTTGAATATGAAGGAATAGTATCTAAAAAGAAAAAAATTAAGGCATGAGAGAGAATACTGGGAATATGGGAAAGTAAAAGTTAGAATGGTATGAATTATCTGCCATAAAAAAGGCAAGGAAAAGTCTTTACAGTAGAGGGGAAGAGATGGAGAGGAGCTGTGAGTGAACCCTACTTTCATCAGAATTTGTTCAAAGAGAAAATAATATATACACTCAATATGGATATAGAAATCTATCTTATCCTGCAGGAAAGTAGGATTTGTGAAATCTTGAGACTCCAGAGACTGGTGAGGACTCCCAACCAAATTATGGGCAAGGAAGTCTAAGCCTGTGCAGGCAAAGCACTAATGTGAAGTGCCAATCAATAGTCCATTAGGGGCCAGACTAAGCAATTGGGATGTACTCAAGTATAAGAGAAAGGATAAGAAAAGGATGAAAAATATTGTTGCTCTATATGAGGAGGAACCTCCCAGGACTGATTTGGTATGTCAGGCTTAAATCTGTATGCAAAAGCTGGAAATAGATTTTTGTGTGTGTCTGTGTGAGGATATTTAACAAGGAGAAAATATATTTAATATGGTGGAGATGGTAAAAGCAATAGAACAGGATAGGCAGAGTAAGAAGGAAATGAAACATATATAGAAAGGTAACTGAGAAAGTTTAAGCATGTAGAAACGAGAAGAGCTTAGACTGAAAAGGGTTAAAGAGTTTGGGAACTTTGGGGAAAATGGAAAGGTAGTATGCTAGCTGTCACTTTAAAAACTCCTGCAAACCAGGAGCCTGCAACTTTGCCATCAAAACTGAGGCTTTTGGATGATTCTGACAGTAAAAACACATATGAAGCATAAAGAACTTGTTGTTATTAGCAACTTTACTAATAGTAAATATAATAAAGGAAATTGGGTATTTCCACCCACGGTTGTGAATTAAGAGGAAATTACAGCTGACCATTTAACTGTTATGAATATTCTAAGACTGTTCACTATGTTAAAACCTACAACTGGTAATCACTGTGTGTGTAGAACAAGAGTGCAAAGGAGAAGATTTAATAATTACTGGAGTGGAGAGATCCTGATCTGTAAATTAGTCAGGAGTTTCAGGAATTGTTAACAGTAGTCACTCCTGCATATGGGATAGATGTAAATCCCAGAGGTAGGGAATAACTTGTCAGAGATTGGATTATACAATTGGTATTAGAATTAAAGATGTTGAACCATCAGGTAGATTTAAAATGCACCCACTTTGGGTAGACTATGAATGACAAGAATAAAGGAGATTTTAAAATTTCTCATTTAAAATCAATCTAAAAAATCCAGAGGAATAACTTGTCAGAGATTGGATTATACAATTGGTATTAGAATTAAAGATGTTGAACCATCAGGTAGATTTAAAATGCACCCACTTTGGGTAGACTATGAATGACAAGAATAAAGGAGATTTTAAAATTTCTCATTTAAAATCAATCTAAAAAATACAGAAATATCCTAAAGATAGTTGGGGTGAACAGATAGGAACATCAACCTCAGCCTCTCCTCTAGGACCCTTATTAATTTCCCTATTTGGAAGATTACTATGTTTTTTGAAACCATCTTGTCAGCCCTGGAAAAAGAGTTTGATTTGGTTTTATATTCTCCAAAAAAGGAATGAGTTTATTGATAATTTACAAGTTTGTTATATAAAAATATTATATGAAACATAATATATATGTGAAATATATATTATATAAAAATATTAAATAAAAATAGCAATCTAGTGTTTGACAAACCCAAAGATCCCAACTTTTGGGATAAGAATTCACTATTTGACAAAAACTGCTGGGAAAACTGGAAATTAGTATGGCAGAAATTAGGCGTGGACCCACACTTAACACCATATACCAAGATAAGATCAAAATGGGTTCATGACCTAGGCATAAAGAATGATATTACAAATAAATTAGAAGAACATAGCATAGTTTACCTCTCAGCCTTGTGGAGGAGGAAGAAAATTGCAACCAAAAAAGAACTAGAGATCATTACTGATCACAGAAAATTTTGATTATATCAAGTTAAAAAGCTTTTATACAAACAAAACTGATGCAAACAAGATTCAAAGGGAAGTAATAAACTGGGAAAACATTTTTACAGTTAAAGGTTCTGATAAAGGCCTCATTTCCAAAATATATAGAGAACTTGATTTATAAGAAATCAAGCCATGCTCCGATTGATAGTCAAAGGATATGAACAAACAATTTTCAGAGGATGAAATTGAAACTATTACCACTCATATGAAAGAGTGTTCCAAATCATTATTGATCAGAGAAATGCAAATTAAGACAACTCTGAGATACCACTACAGACCTGTCAGATTGGCTAAGATGACAGGAAAAAATAATGATGAATGTTGGAGGGGATGTGGGAAAACTGGGACACTATTGCATTGTTGGTGGAGTTGTGAACGAATCCAACCATTCTGGAGAGCAATCTGGAATTATGCCCAAAAAGTTATCAAACTGTGCATACCCTTTGATCCATCAGTGCTACTACTGGGCTTATATCCCAAAGAGATACTAAAGAAGGGAAAGGGACCTGTATGTGCCAAAATGTTTGTGGCAGCCCTGGTTGTAGTGACGAGAAACTGGAAATTGAATGGATGCCCATCAATTGGAGAATGGTTGGGTAAATTGTGGTATATAAATGTTATGGAATATTATTGCTCTGTAAGGAATGACCAGCAGGATGAATACAGAGAGGGTTGGAGAGACCTACATGGACTGATGCTAAGTGAAATGAGCAGAACCAGGAGATCATTATATACTTCAACAACAATACTGTATGAGGATGTATTCTGATGGAAGTGGATTTCTTCGACAAAGAGAAGATGCAATTAAATCCCAATTGATCAATGATGGACAGAACCAACTACACCCAGAGAAAGAACACTGGGAAATGAATGTGGACTATTTGCATCTTTGTTTTTCTTCCCATGTTATTTTTACCTTCTGAATCCAATTTTTCTTATGCAACAAGAGAACTGTACAAATGTGTAAACATATATTATATTTAAGATATACTTTAACATGTTTAACATGTATGAGATTGTCTGCCATCTAGAGGAGGAGATGGAGGGAGGGAAGGGAAAAGTTAGAACATTAGTGATTGCAAGGGACAATGTTGAAACATTACCCACATATATGTTCTGTCAACAAAAAGCTATTTTAAAAAAATGTTTTGGTGGGGGGAGGGGGGAAAGGTATAACAAAGAGTACATCCCACAGAAATATCCTAAAGATAGTTGGGGTGAACAGATAGGAACATCAACCTCAGCCTCTCCTCTAGGACCCTTATTAATTTCCCTATTTGGAAGATTACTATGTTTTTTGAAACCATCTTGTCAGCCCTGGAAAAAGAGTTTGATTTGGTTTTATATTCTCCAAAAAAGGAATGAGTTTATTGATAATTTACAAGTTTGTTATATAAAAATATTATATGAAACATAATATATATGTGAAATATATATTATATAAAAATATTATATGAAATTTTCTAATGTTTGCCTCTTATAACAGAATGGGTTTTTACTATATTATATCCTAAAGTAGGTAAGTCAACTATTTGGCCTATTCAATTATCTGTTGCTAGGTCCATAACATTTCTGTGATTGCTGACTTTGGTGACAGGCATCTAAATAGGCAGCCTTGCTACCTGGGCCCAAGTCCATCAGTAAAGCCCTCCTCAGAGCGCTCAGTGGGGTGCTCCTATTCCCAATCTGCATGGCGCCTTGTCCAAGAGGATTAGCATGGAGGCCAGGCTGGAGAATTTGTCAGTTAATGGTTATTCGAAAAGTGGGCACCTGTTAGTGTAGAAGGTTCCAATTCAGATGAGGAGAAAACTGATAATGAAGAAGCAAATGAACTATATAAGCGATGGTGTGAGAAGTCTTCAGAGATTAGAAGAGGGATTAAGTGTGATAGGTGAAGACTTTTCAGTCACTAGGATAAATTTGTTCAAACCCTAGTCTGTTTCATTTACCAGAAATCATCTGACTTAAAAAAAAAAAAAAAAAACAACCTCAACTCCAAGTCCTCTTCCCCTCAGTGCTATTATGAGATAATTTCCCCCGTTTTAGATTGTGAGCCTGCATCTCAGTCTTTGGGACTGGAGGCCAGGGCAGGATGGAGAATTTCCAAATAAGGGTATATGATTTAGTGCTTTCCTTCTGTGATTGCCCTTCTGCTTTCACCTTGAGAAATCTTGATTATTTAAGGTGGTGGTCTTTGACCCACATAAAAGGAAGGAAGGAAGAGAGGAAGGGAGGGAGGGAGGAAAGGAAGGTGGAATGAAGGAAAGGAAGAAAGATGAATTGGTGACGGCGCCACCTAGCGGTCCTTTCATTAGCTCCATTTTGCCACGGAGAAAACTGAAGCCCACGCCCCTGGTGACTGAGGCTGGATTTTGGTTCAGGTTAAATGGGGTCCCCAAACTTTTTACATAGGGGGCCAGTTCACTGTCCCTCAGACTGTTGGAGGGCCGGACTATAGTAAAAACAAAAACTTTGTACCGTGGGCCTTTGAATAAAGAAACTTCATAGCCCTGGGTTAGGGGGATAATTGTCCTCAGCTGCCGCATCTGGCCCGCAGGCCGTGATGAGGACCCCACTGCACCACCTCAAGTCCTAAGTACATTCCTCCCTGCTTGCCCTCCGGGCGTTTTCCTTGGGTGCCGGGGTCGTCGTGCACAGCTACCTGCCATTGTGCATTCTGCTCTAGCGCTTTCTGGTTCCACGTTTTCTGAGAGTTCCCGGGACGCCAGAATGGGAAGGTGTGGGGCGTGTTCAGGGAGGGCTAGCACCTCAGGGGTGAAGGAGGCTGAGCCCTTTTCAGGGCTGCTTTCCACCTGACCCACCTGACACACTCAAGCAAACTATTTTTGGCAGAGAGCTAAACTATTTTCCCATCTGTAAAATAGGAGTATCAGCATTTCCTCCCCAGGGTGGTCATGAAAAATCAAACTGTAAAGTGCTTGTACCTAGTACATATATATAGACACGAGGTATATTGCTATTATTTGGGTGCCGTTCCCGGCAGAAAAAGGCAATTTCATTGGTCTTTGTATCAGAAAGGCCTTGCCTGCAGGTGCCCAATAATTACTGATTGACCCGTAGGTGACTTTGCTGAGGCTTGCAAGAGTTCTTAAGATTTCAGCGTAAGCGCTTGCACCTCAGAATCTGCAAATGCTGCAAATCAGGGCTTGGTGCCTGGTCACCTGGACTGTCTAGATAGGAGAACTAGTTAATAATAATGCGGGTTACACTTAAAAGAACGTCCTGGCTATATCTCCGACCCGCAACTCCCAACCCTAGGTTGTTAAACTGTAACCAGCACCCCCCAGTTGGGGAGGATCCTTCTAGATCATCTAGCGCAATCCATTCGTTTTAGAGGGGAAGGCTGAGGTCCAGGGAGATGTCAGGAAATGGCACTAGAAACACAAGATTCGGTCGAGCGCCCTTTCTTCCCCTTCTTCTCTTTAGGCAATTTAGAGAACCGAGAACAAGGTTGGAAGGCGAGGAAAATACTTTTGTCCTCTCCGAGCTACCGTAGCCGCCCCTCCCGGAAACACACTTTGCTCCCGTGCTCCGAAGCCTCACACCGGAAGTGAGCTTCTCTGGCAGGGACACCCAATGAACAGCCCGCCGCGGGTGCAGATAAGATGGTGGGCGCAAGTAGCGGCGCTGGCCTGGGCGGCCTCCTGGAGAACGCGAACCCGCTGATATACCAAAGGTCCGGAGAGCGGCCAATTACCGCGGGCGAGGAGGATGATCAGGTCCCGGATAGCATCGACGACCGAGAGATCTTCGATATCTTCACAGAGCTGGGAGGTCCAGCGCCTGGGAAGTTTAACGGGGAGAGAATGGGCTTCGCAAGTTTGCGTGCTGGGGCCTAGATAGGGCGGGGCGGGGCCTGGGCGAAGGGGCGGGGCTTATTGTTAATACTCAGGAATTGGGCGGGGTGGGATGAGAATTCGTGGAAGGCGGGAGTTGGGCGGAGCCTGGTGAGGGGGCAGGGCCGATTCAATTCTCAGTCATTAGGCAGTTTGGGCGGGACAGGGGTGGGGCGTGAGCAGGGAGCTGGCTTTGGAGCGCCCTCTGCCGGGCCTGGCGCAGCCGTGTTTTCCTTCACTCCCCGCGCACACCTGATCCGATCCATCAATGACCCGGAGCACCCGCTCACCTTGGAGGAGCTGAATGTGGTGGAGCAAGTCCGGGTGAAAGTGAGGAAGGGTCGGGTGTGGGGGATGGGGGTGGTAGTGGGGGTTTCACTTTGGTAGTTTCTGCCCCTCCTAGAGATGACCCCTCCCCCGGGGCCTTTCTCAGTCCTCAAATCCGTGAGCTTTCATTAAGCCCCTGCTGTGTACAGTGTGCTAAGGGCAAGTGACGGCGAGTGTGTGTATGAGTATGTGTTTAAAAACAGACGTTTTAATGGCTCTTTTCTAGACAGCCAAGTGTCACATTGAATAGAGTGCTGGTCTTGGAGTCAGGATGACCTGAGTTCCAACATAGACTCAGACTTTAGCCTCTGCCTGCCTCAGTTTCCTCTTCTGTAAAATGACTGTAATAGCACCTGCCTCCCAGGGTTATTGTAAGGGTTAAATGAGGTAATATTTGCAAGCTTTACAAAACTTGCAGCACCGTGTTTTGGTTTGGTTTTTGTTTTTTTGGCAAGCCTATGTCTTTCTTTGTTTGCCCTTCCATTTCCCCTCTTAGGAAAAAAAAGTCATTGTAACAAATATGTATAGTCAAGTAAAACAAATCCCCACATTGGCTGTGTTCAAAAATGTGTCTCATTTTTTATCTCAAATCCATTACTTCTCTCAAGAAGTGACTTGCCAGCTAGCAAGCTAGCTTCATCATTAGTCTTCTAGAATTGTGGTCATAGGTAATTATTGCATGGATTAGAGTGCTTTCAAAGACTATTTTTCTTTGTAGTGTTATTGTATAAATTGTTTTTCTGGTTCTGCTTACTTCCTGTGTATCAGTTCACTTTTTTCCAGGTTTCTCTGAAGCAATCCACTTCACAGTTTTCTATAGCACACCAATACCCCATTACATTTCCCATAATTTGTTTAGCTATTTCCCAGTAAATAAGTATCCCGTTAGCTTCCATTTCTTTGCTACTACAAAAGTAATAGCACTAATAGCTGCTATAAATAATTTTGTACGTAATTCATCAACCATTTATTAATCTACTTCTATGAGCTAGGTACTGTGCTAAACATTGGATCAAAAGTATACCCAGTTTATTGATATTTTGATCCTACTTCCAAATTTCTTTCCAGATGCCCAGACCAACTCTTAGCTCTACCAACACTATATTAATACCCCTATTATCCTGGAACCTCCTCCCAAATAATTGTCAATTGCCAATCTGATTGTATGAGGTAAAAGTTCAAAGTTGTATTTCTTTATTATTTAAGAGCAACTTTTCATATGTTTATTGATAAATTGAATTTCTTCCTTTTAAAACTGCCTTTTCATACCCTTTGACTACTTATGGAGATTGGCTTTTCTTGTAAATTTAAACCAGTTCTTCCTGTGTCTTAGATATAAGATTTATATCAGAGAAACTTGATTGAAAGATTTTCCCCCCAGTAACATTTCTTATGTCATTTTAACTGAATTACTTTTATTTCCACAAACACTTTTAAATTTTACATAATCAAAACTGTTCATTTTACTTTCTGTGGTCCTTTTTGATCATGAAATCTTCACCAATGAATAGATCCCAAATTTCTTTCTTATTTCTCTAATTTGTTTGTGATATTACCCTTTATGCCAAGTGGTAAATCCATTTGTAGTTTATCATGATAGATGATGTGAGATCTTTTCTATACTTAATTTTTGCCAAATTGTTCTTCAGTTTTCCCAGCAGATTTTGTCAAATAATGAGACCTTACCTTAGTCTTTGGGTCATTAGATTTATGAAACACTTTGTTATAAGGTTCATTTGTTCTCTGTTACTTCCCAAACCTGTTACACTCATCAACCTCTCTGTTTTTTTAATTGATGGGTACCAAGTTATTTTGGTGGTTACTGCTTTGTAGAATAGTTTTGAGACTGGGTATGCTAGGCCTCCTTTCGTCCCTTAAAAAAAATCCCCTTAAGAATAAGATTCTTGGGAGGAAGGAGGGGGGAAATTGGAACAAAAGGTTTTGCAATTGTCAATGCTGAAAAATTACCCATGCATATAACTTGTAAATAAAAAGCCATAATAAAAAATTTTAAAAATTAAAAAAGAATAAGATTCTTGGTCTTATATACATAGAGATGTCAGGAAGGGAAGCAAGGTGGGTCTGCCCTACAGTTTGCAGTTTTCTGAGCAGTTCTGTGGCAGTACGACTATCGAGGAAGCTTTCTAAGAGCTTGTAAAATCAGGATAGCTTTGAAAGTTATAGACTTCAAAATAAAGCATGCTGTACATGTCATAGTTTCAGAGGTTCAGGCACGATCCCCCCTTTTCTGTTTCTGTTTCTCTTCAGACATGGAAATCCTTAAATTCATAATTTTTTAGAAATAATTCAGAGGTAGTTTGTGAGACTTTCCGCCTAGGTATCAATATGGACCTATCCAGTGATGGAACATCAACATGGAGGAGTATTTCCCTCTCCATGGAAACTTGACCTTGACATTGGGAGAAGAGCCCAGATAAATAGCTTACACACTCTTCTTCCTCTGCAGGTTAATGATAAGGAGAGTACAGTGGCTGTGGAATTTACTCCCACAATTCCTCACTGCAGTATGGCAACATTAATCGGCCTGTCCATCAAAGTTAAGCTGATCCGCTCCTTGCCTGAAAGGTTCAAGGTCAGTGAAAGATATACATTCTCCCTACCTCCAGACTAACTCTGTACCTGACTAGGTAGTTAATCCTTTGAATACTTTTAAGGGGATTTAAGGTAAGGTGCCCATTATAATGGCATTTTTTGTGAAAGACTCAGGGAAGGAGGAGCCATCAATTTCCTTCTGCACATTCAAGCCCCATACTCTAAAAGACCCGGGAGATGGGGCACTTAGCAAGGATCAGAACTTCTTCAAAGCCTTTTAGTGGCTCTTTATTTCTTCCTTCCAGATGGATGTTCACATTACTCCTGGGACACATGCTTCAGAACATGCCGGTGAGTATGGGCCCCAGTCCCACACTTCCCTTCCTGGCTGCGCCCTCTCGATTTCAATGGAAACACCCAAGAAAGAATAGAATTGGGTTTTTTGAGTATTTTTTTCTTCTGGTTTCATTCACTCAGCATGACATTTTTCTCCATTTCTGGAGTCTGCAATTAGGGCAAGTGACCTTCTCCCTCTACCCTGTTTCCCAAGATCATGATCAGAGTCAGGAGGAAAACTCTAATCTGGCTCCAGGCACCATCCCATTGCCATCTAACCCCAATTTCCTTTTTTCCTTCATCAAACTTCCCTGGATACCTTGCCCCCCTTTCCCTCTGCCTGCCAGTATATCTATTCCCTCAGCATGGGGGTATCTGGTTGTTAGAGGTCTGATCCAAGGACGGTGTCCCCCTAGGAGAGGAAGGGCAGCCAGAGCAGGACAATTAGCTAGAAGCTAGTTTCCTTTCAGAAGACTAAATGGTGTGGGGAACATGGCCTGAAGCCAGCCAAATGAAGTGGAAAGGAAGAAGGCCATTCTGGGGAGGAGGAACACAGAGAGTTAGGTGTGGAGCATTTGGGGCACCTGCCCCTGTAGCCTTTTGTGCCTACCTGAGGAAAGGAAAATTGGTTTTCTTTCAGCAAGCACTTGCTAGGTACTTCCTGCATGCAGAGATTTGTGGTGAGGCTGGGAGGAGGCATAGGAGAAGCATTCAGCAGGTTTTTCCCATGAGACATTTCTAACCTAATTATTGAGAAAGAACATAAATAATTTAAGAATATGCTATAGTAGTAAGTATAGTAAGTATGAATGTATTATAAGATACAAGTAGATTGTATATTATCATTCTCTTGATTATTACAATTGTGGTTATTATTTTTACAAATTATAAGTACCTAAGATATTCCAAGCCAGAGAATTTACTGTAGATTATGGTTAATTTAGAAGGTTTCATGGGATAAGGCTTATTAAACTTTCTACTCACAACCCCTTTTTGCCTGAGAAATTTTTACCCAATCCCAGATATATAGGTATATAAAATAAATATATAAGTATAACATTTACTGATAATAAATCATAATTTCATGACCCCCACATTCAGTTACAAGATCCCATATAGGACTGATCCAAAGTTGAAGAAGTTGAGGCTTAGGATATGAGTTCTGAGGATATGGATTAGTGGGGAAATGAAGGTAGTTGCTATCAAGGAGAACGAAGGGAGCAGAAGTCTCATGTGGGTTTACCCCATGGTGAGGGGCCTGGGCTTGAGAGACGGGGGAGTTAGGTCCCAGGCAAGGCCAGTCTGGACCACGGTGTGTGGAAGCATCCAGAGCTGGCCTTGCAGGAAGATGGAAGCCATGAGGAACAAGAAGGTGAGGGTTTGGCATTTGGGATGGGCAGATCTGGTGGCCTGATGGACCAGAGGCCAGGGATGCGAGTATGAGACGGTGGTGGCTGTCCCAGGGGCAAACAGGACAGGCAGCCCAGCAGAAAGAATAGCAGTGAGCTCAGAGTCCGGACTCTGGGTTCTGGGCCTGCCTTTCCGGAGCTGAGGCTGGAAACGAGCCAGTTCCCTTCTTTCAGCCTCAGTTTCTCCTGAAATGAAGAGTTGGCCTGACTCCTCTCTCTAGTTTGTCTGTCTTTGTGCTCCAATGTGCTCTAGCTCTGGCAACCTCTGGTCACAGCCCTCAGACCTCTAGGCCAGAGATGCTCAGAAGCAGTGGGGCTGAGCCTTGGCGACACTATCCCCCTGCACCCCCACCCCATGCCCTGGTCTCTGCTTGTGTCTTGTTCAGTGAACAAACAGCTTGCTGACAAGGAGCGGGTCGCAGCAGCTTTGGAGAATTCCCATTTACTGGAAGTTGTAAACCAGTGTCTGTCAGCTCGCTCCTAGCTCTCTTAGGAGAGGAGCCACCTCCTGAGGATCCTGCAGCTCTCGCCAGTCTATATGTGTTCTTTCGGCCTTCCACGTCCCCCTATTTGTCACTCACACCCCTTCGTGTCTAAGGAAAACTGAACCGGGAAAAACTGTGCCCACTGCAACCACTTGACAATGGCTGTCTGGGTGGGCACAGGGGGATTCAAGTAAATGAGTTATGTCACTGAAGAGGACACTGGAAATATTTTAATAAACTTTAACTTATACTTCACTGAACCAAAAGGTTCCTTAACCCTGTGTTTTCCAAGGAGTTCCCAGGGTCAGGGCAAGGCACCTTCTGAACCCTCATCCCTTGGCCTCCCAGCAGAGCTGGAGGGGGAGCAGCAGGGAGATCCCCGAAGAACTGTGCAGCAGCCTCAGGAAAACGTGGTGGGAGGAGACTGGCAAGTGTGGGCCGATGGCCAGATTAGCCACTGGGAACCCGAGGGACATGGGTGCCAGGAGCTCACTGCTAGACTTAGAACCATGCCTTATGCCTGGAGCCCCTGGCCTGAGGTGGACAGCAGTCGCTCATCTCTGACTGGCTGGCTTCCCTGTGAGAGGAATGGTCACTCAGGACCCCCCTAAGATCATGCAGATAACTTGGACATTATGCTTTAGCATTCTTTTAAGTCCATGTGGCAGAATCGGGAGAGCCAGCCTCAAGAGACCTGGGTTCAGATCCTGCCACCAGCATACTGGCTATAGCCTTGGGCCAATCAATAGTAAACATATTAAGCACCTACTATGTACTGGGCCATGCTATACACTAGAGAAGTCAGCCTCTTCCTTCACAGTCACAGTCTCTGTAGGTAGGTGGGTCAGGCTAGGTACCCAAAGGGCATGAAGAAAAAGCAAAGTGAGTGCAGTCTGGCCACAGGAGATGTCCAAATACTGTCCTGGGCCCCTCCTAATGTGGAGGCCAACAAGTGCATGGCTCTGCAGGGCAGAGGCACAAGCTCTCAGGAGCGGGGGCATCTCCTGCACTAGGCCACAGGACAGGCTCCGAGCCCTTTGGAGGGCATTCTCTACCCCAATAAAAGCACCAGCTTAGTCTAGAATTGAAAGAAATCCCTCCTGGCTCCAATACCCGGTGTTCCCTTCAGTCTGAGGTCCTAAGAAGACATACTTGTTGATAAAAGTTCCCAGTTTGGCTCGGGTTTACACACGGAGCAGCCGGAGAATAGTCAAGTGTCTGGTTTCCAAAGTGTGTGCCATGGTTGGCAGTTCATGCTGCACTCGGTGGGGCACAATGGAGTCATGCAAGTCCTGTTTGATGTGTACTGGCTGCGTGAACACAGGCAATCACTTCCCCTCTCTGTGCCCGGGCCCAGACCGAGGTGACTGGCATGTGTGCTGTGAGGACACGGTACTGCACACTCTGTTTTGGGCCGGCTAAGATAGTGAAATGGTGACATGGCCTCTGGGAATTTATAGTTCAATGGGACAGCAGCGGTGTCAAAAAATAGAAACGGGCAGGGCTTCAGACCCCACACAGTAACATGTTTTACTGCGCTTTTACTCACTTTGTCTTATGTTTCCTAATCATGTTTTAATCTGGTTCCAGCCCCATGTGGAAGGCTTATGGGCCATGTGTTTGACATCCTCCATGTACAGATAAATATTATGCAAAGTGTAAAGGACAGGACAAAGAATAGAAAAGACAAAATCTGAAACCAAGTCTGAGGAGAGAGGGAGGATTGGAAGGTTTCCTGAAAGGGTTGGCTTCTGGATGGCCCCACGTTGGATGCCACAGATGGAAATAGGGTCTTGGCAACAGGAGTGTTCCAAAAGAAGGGCATGGTTATGGCCAAGCTTGGGGATGAAGCAGAAAGATCCCACACATGACCTAAGTAGGACAGGGTAGCTACAGGACTCCTGGCAGATCATGTCCCTTCTATCATGTCCCTTCTCCACAAAATGGGGTTGGACTAGATTATCTCTAAGGTTCTTTCCAATTCTAAAATGCCACAATTCAATCTGGTGTAACATAGGATCAAGAAGGTGGCTAACCCCAAATTGAAGTAATCTGAGAAGTCACCAGATAGGCCTGCTGTATAACTGTGGGCAAATCCTTTCATTTCTCTGATCTTCAGTTTCCTTATGTATTAAATGAGAAAGGAAGGAAAAGATAATTAAGCATTTGCTGGATGGCATGGTGGACAGTGCTGGGCCTGGACTCGGGAAGACTGAGTTCAAACCCAGTCTTAGGCACGTACTAGCATCTTGACATTGGGCTTCAAGTTGCCTCCGTTTCCTTATCTGTAAAATGAACTGGAGAAAGAAATGACAAATCATTGCAATATCTTTGCTAAGAAAACCCCATATGGAGATGATGATTGAACAGCAATATGTACCAAAGGTGGGGATATAAATACCATAATAATACAATCCCTGCTCACAAGAAGCTTATATTCAAATGTAGAAAGACATGACATAGGAATCATGGAAGGGGAGGGGAAGATGTCTAGCACAGGGGCACCATTTTGAGGTTGTTCAGAAAGTTGGGAAAGAGACCAGGAGATAAATGAAGGCAGGTTGGCTTGGATCCTTCACAAAATAGAGGCTCCAAAAGGAAATAATCAGTGGGGAAAGAGGGGGAAAGAGGAGCAAGGTGCAGGGGTGGAAGTATGTTCTAGAACCAGAAGGGCTGAGAAAAGATGAGAAAGCAATAGAAGCATGATGTGAATGGGGATGACAGTACTAGTAATACCTGCCTCATAGCGGGTGTCATGAAGGGAAGCATTTTGTAAACCTTAATGGAATGTCTGTAAGCTGTTACTATTATTATAACAGTCTGTCTCATCCCTCATCACATTTGCTACGTTGCTTTCATCATATGTTATTTTAACTCCTTGACTTAATTAGGGTGGGTCCCCAAAGATGCTGCAAATTTGTGATTTGAAATCACATATTTGAGCTTTTATTAGTAAAAGACAGTATAGTGCTTTAATATTTGCAGACTTTATACATTTACAGTTACACATTTCTTTTGAATTTTTATCACAACCTCCTGAGTTAAATGCTGGAGATAGTTGTTCAGTCATTTTGATTTTGCCCAACTTTGACACCATTTGAGGTTTTTTTAGTAAAGACAGTGAAGTGGTTTGCCATTTCCTTCTACCATCCATTTTATAGATGAGAAAATTGAGGCAAACAGGAATAATAGCTTGTCTAGGGTCACACAGTAAATTTCTGAGGCCAGATTTGAGCTCTTACTGAGTCTTACTGACTCCAAGTTCAAGGTTCTATCCAATGCACCACCTAGCTGCCCGATACAGACCCATTTCATGACCGAAGAATTTAGACTCAAAGTTTAAGTGACTTTGTAACTATGAGGTAGAATTCAAATTCAGATCTTCCTGACTCAGGCCAAGCATTCTACCTAGCTGTCCCACAGGAGAAAAAAGAAATAATTAACTGAGAGGCTGTAGAATTTAGAGGAACTGGAAAAGGCTTCCAATAAAAGGTGGGATTTTAAGCTGGGACTTAGAGGAAGCCAGGGGAGAGGGTAAGCACGATAAGGATGGCAGGGCAGCCTTTGATTTAACTTAAGGGCAACACTTAAGGATAGAAGCTGTCTTAAACCAGGACAGGGTGTGTCTGGAGCTGAGGTGACCCCCGCTGCACATCTTCAGCTGAAACCCAACAGCCACCTCAGCCTAACACTAAGTGACAGCTATGTGCCTATGGTCCCACCTTGGGGATGTAAAGACAATAAAAAGTTTGGGGGAGGGGTTGCATTCTATTGGAAAGAGGTGACATAAATATTTGTGTGATCATTTGAAGAAATACAGAGCAGGGCTTCTTAAATTTTTTTCTTTCATGACCACTTTTTGCCCAAGAAATTTTTATGTGACCCCATATATAAAATAGGTATATTAATAAAACATTTACTAATAATCATTAAGAAATTTATTTTAGAACAGTTTTCTGTTATACATATAATTTTACCATTTAAGAAAGACAAAAGCAAATTTGCATTCTAATGAGATGGATATGCTTGTTTATTTTTATCTAAAGAATTAAATCTTGGGGGAATAGTTGTTACCTTTTACTGCTGCCAAATTTTTCTGGACCCCCACATTCAGTTACCCACACTTTTCGAAGCTTTGTGATAGAACATTAATGCTTAGGAGACCCCAGGGAGGCTTTACAAAGGAGGTGGTCTATGAGCTGTCTTAAGGAAAGTTAATAATTCTAAGGGGGAAATTGGAGATGGGGTTGGGGGTGCAGTCCAGCTCTCAGAGATTGTCTGCAAAAGTATAATGAAGGAGATTGAATGCCGGGCATGAAGACTAACTGCAAACAGGTCAGTCTGGCTAGAAGATAGAGTTTATGAAAAAGACCAATTTGGAATGAGGCTAGAAAGACCATATTGTGAATTAATTATCCAACTGGGAAATTTGCATTTTATTCCAAAGTCAAAAAGAGGTCTCTTGGAGTGGCTTCTTGAACTTGAGTGTGACAAGATTGAATATGCTTTTAGGAGGCTTACTTGGGCTACTTAGGTGAAGAAGAAATAGAAGAGGGAAAAACCTAAAATGAGAAGTGACCAATTAGAAGATGAAAAATGAAAGAAGAGGAAGGAAAATGCAATTTATATCCAGAGAAAGAATAGATAGTAATATCACACACACACAAAGGACCACCTCCTTTGTAAATATATACATACATATTTGTGTCTAATAGTCATCTGGGCCAGGTAGGGAAAGAAGAAAATTTTGGAACTCTTAATTTTATTTAAAATGAATGTTTAGCTGGATAAATTATGGTATATGAATGTTATAGAATATTACTGTTCTGTAAGAAACGACCATCAGGATGATTTCAGAGAGGCTTGGAGAGACTTACATGAACTGATGGTAAATGAAATTAGCAGAACTGACAACAAGAAGATCATTTCTGATGGATGTGGCTCTCTTCAACAATGAGATGATTCAAACCAGTTTCAAATGTTCAGTGATGAAGAGAGCCATTTACACCCAGAGAGAGAACTGTGGGAACTGATATGGACCACAACATAGCATTCTCACTCTTTCTGTTGTTATTTGCTTGCATTATATTTTCTTTCTCGTTTTTTTTTCTTTCTTAATCCGATTTTTCTTGTGCAGCAAGATAACTGTATAGATGTGTATATGTATATTAGATTTAACATGAATTGGATTACCTGCCATCTAGAGGAGGGAGGAGGGAGAAGGAAGGGAAATTTTGGAACAGAAGATTTTGCAAGGGTCAATGTTGAAAAATCACCTATGCATTTGTTTGTAAATAAAAAGCTTTAATAAAATAAAAATTTCAAAAATAAAATGAATGTTTAAAATTATTTTTACATGTAATTGGAAAAAATAAAATGCTATTTACTAAAAAAAAAGTTGTACATAATAAATGTGCAGTTTTTTTCTCTTCTACTTTGTTATAGAAATGCTGGTTTTATTTTTTAAGTTCAGAATTGAAAACATAAATATATGAAATTATTAATTTACAAAAATAAAACAATACATTTAAAATTAGTTTTTTTTAAAATGTAAAGGATGGAGAGAAGGGTTAATATGGTTAAATGAATAAACTGGTGGTTCCCTATCATCTTCAGAATCAAATATAAAATCCTTTGGCATTCAGAGTACTTCATAACCTACCACCCTCCCACAGACAGACATACCTTTCCAGTTTTCTTTCTTATTCTTTCATCCTATCTCTATACAATGTAATGACCATGGCCTTCAGCGGTTCTTCAACAAGACAGTTCATTTCTCAGCTTCAGGCATTTTCTCTGCTTCTACTCCAAGGTTGGAATGTTCTTTTTCAATAATGCTTTCAAGCTTGGTGGCTCCTTCAAGTCTCAACTAAAGGTAGGAATCCTCTATAGAAAACTTTTCCCAACCCTTCTTAATTTAGTGCCTTCCCTCTGAATCATTTCCTATTTTTCCTATATATAGTATATATTTGTTTGCTTATTGTCTCCTCTGCTAGATTGCGAGCTCCTTAAGGGCAGGATTTATTACTTGCTTTTTTTTTTGTATCACTCATGCACACAATTAGTACAGTATCTTTCTCAGTAGTCATTTAACATGTTTATTGACTAACAGAGAAGGGTACAGAGATAAATTATCTTATGAAAGTTGAATTGACAAGATATTCTTTGGGGCATAAGAATAAAGGACAAGGAAGAGTTCCGAATTTCAAATTTAGGAATCAAATAATGAATGGCAGTGATCTCAATAGAAATAGAGAAATTTTTTGAGGGATGGATTTGGGAAAAAAAATTAGTTCTGTTTTGGAAATGCTGGATTTGAGAGGCTTTTAGAACGGCTAGTTGAAAATATCCCACAGGCAGACTCTGATCTGAGACCAGATCTCAAGAGATCTAGGGCTGAAGCTGGAAATTTCAGAGACACTTGGATAGAGATGTATTGAAGAGAAATGATGAGATCACCAAGAGAGAAGGATACAAAGAGAAAAGAATGAATACCATTCTACAGAAATAAAATCCCTCTAGAAATAAATAGGAGCTACGTTGTATTGTAGCCAAGAAGTAGAAAGGAGGCTCTCCTTCACTTCTCCGCTGAAACCGACTCCAGAAGGTCTCCAGAAAAGTAGCCGAGCCCCAAGTGAAGGAGATAGAACTTTGAAGGAGATAATAAAGGATTTGGACTTTTACACCTGGCTGCACTTGTGGTGATTACTGAACTGAAACGAAGGCTGCTCCCAGAGACCCCAAGAAAATCCGAATCAGAGAGGAAGGAAGGAAGGAAAGGAGGGAGGGAGAGAGGGAAAGGAAAGGAAAGGGAAAAGGAAAAGGGAAAGGAAAGGAAAGAAAGGAAGATTCAGCCCTTCAAAGCAAACTCAGAAGCGGCGGTCAGATGAGGGAAGAGGAAATCCAGGTGAAGGGCATAGCTAAATGTGTTCGGTGCCCAGTGAGGTCAAGAAAGATGAGAACTTTCAAAGTTTTATTTTAATAGGGATTCCTATTCCAATTCTGGCCTCTGGGTGTCCCCCTGGGGTCTTTGTGGGATTGAGATCCTATGAGTCACAGGCCAGCAGGTGGCGAGAGAGATTTGAAAGACATGACGGTCCTTCCCCAGCCCCATCCCTTCCTCCCAGGGGGCTGTAGAAAAAGCACCAGAAATAATGGTAACTCTTCAGGAATCCCCCTCAAGCGGAGCATTCCCTCGCTTCCATAGCAGGCCTGTACCTCAGCCATCCCAAACAGAAGCTGATGTTGCAGCGCTCCAGGGAGGAAGTTGCCCACTACAGTTACTTGGTCCAGTTTTGCTGTGAGGAGCCTGAGTCTCTGGCCTGGAGGGTATTCCACTGGATCATGAGACCTGAGGGGATGGAAGGCCCAGGCAGACACTTCCTGAGCAGGGGTACACAGTTAACTAGAAGATCTGGCCGATCCTTGGGGGCACTAGAACATAGAAGGCTAGCACTAGGAGATCCCTTAGAACACTGAAACATAGACTGTCAGAATTAAAAGGGTCCTTAGAGACTCTAGTCCAACCTTCAAAGGGAAACAGGCCAGAGGGGGTGTTGCTCCGGCAAATATCCATGTGAGCATTTGGGAACAATGAGCCCTTGGGGGCTACCTGGGTGCCAACTGGAAGTATCATCACCATCACCCAACTCCCTGAACAACCATTTTAATGTTACTATTTCTGGGGCCTACTAATAGGGAAGTCCTGCCAATAGCCCTGGCAAAAATCCTAATTTCCAAAACTAAAAAAAGGAAACTTTTTGTGTTATAAAAAAGTCCTGCACAAAAGGAGCATTTATAGCAATTCCTCTACACACACACACACACACACACACACACCCCCCTCCCTAGTCAAATCTACTTTTTTTCCAAGTCCTACTGCTTCCAGAAAGTAACCCTCCAGCCCACAAAGGCTTCACCCCATTAATTTGAAATTAGTTTCTTGTATTATATCAATGAGTAGCTAGGTAGCACAGAGAATAGAGCACAGGAGTCAAAAAGAACTGAGTTCAAATCTGTGCTCAGACACTTTCTAGCTGGGTAAACCTGAACAAGTCACTTAACTTTGCCTCAGTTTCCTCATTTACAAAATGAGCTGGAGAAGGAAATGGCAAACAGCTCCAGTATCTTTGCCAAGAAAGCCCCAAATGGGGTCATGAAGAGTTGGACATGACTGAAACAACTGAATAACAACATTATGTCAGGAAATCAGAGCTGGAAGGGACTTTAGAATGTAGACTATTACATATAGCTGGAAGGAATTTTAAAAGTTGTCTTGTGCAATAGAAGGAAGCATTTTATTTGGAGCTAGACACTTTGGGTTCAAATACTGACTCTTGCCACTGTATGACTTTGAGTTAGTTATTTCTCTTCCTGAGATCTCTTTTAGCTAAATTTATGATCCTATAAGTGACTAAACAGATTATGGTACCTGAATGTATGTAATAGAATAGTACTGAGCTCTAAGAAACAATCGCTATGAAGGAGTCAGAAAAGAGTTCTACAAACTGATATAGAGTGAAGTAAGCAGAACCAAGAAAAAAGGTACATATAGTTGCCTATCCCTATACATATAAGTGTGTGTATGTATATATAATCACCATAGCAATCAAAATAGAGGTAGCTAGATGCCACCGTGGATAGAGAGCTGAACTGGAATGAAAAAGTTCAAATTCTGAGATGCTTACCAGCTATACAAATGTGGCCTAATCGTTTGCTCTTTTCATCCTCCATAAAATGAAGATAATAACAGTACCTATTTCCCAGAATTGTTGTGAGAATCAAATTAGCTAGTGTAAAGTGCTTTGCAGACCTTAAAACGCTATATATTTGCTAACTCTGATTATTAAATGGGGGAAATACGAAAGTGAATGTTATATAATTATAGTGAACAAGTTTAACCTCATTGGGGAAGTATTGAAGACTTTCTACTTCTTCCCTCAATTTCCAAAGATGGAAGGGTGGAGGAGATGGATATATTTTTGAAATGAAGATGATATAAAAATAAACTAAAAATTTAAGAGAATTGCTTTGTAAACTGATATAAATGGAAGCATTAATTATTATCTAGTTTCCATATCTCTACTTTAAAGACAAGGAAACTTTATAGATAGATAGATAAATAAACTAGATAGATAAATACTAGATAGAAAGAAACTAGATAGATAAAGGAAACAGGTTCAGATTGGGGATATGCCCAAGCCTCCGCTTCTGGTAAGTGATAAGTTGGACCTAGGAAGCAGATATCCTGGATCCCTAAGCTGTTATTTCCATTTCACTAGCCTGCCTACTTTTACCCCAGACAAATGCAGGGCAGCCAAGGGATGCTTAGACTGTCACACTCATAAGGCCCTGACTCATTCTGAGAAAGTCAGTGTCATCATCTGGCCCCATGACACCTGGCCTTGCGCATCCCTCCCTGCCTGGCCCTGGACTCATGCTGTCCATCACATATCACTGCGCTTTCCCATCCCTCTTCTCCATCACGTTTTAATTCTCTTCCTGGGGCACTCAACAACTATTATTAGGGTCCACTTTTACCAGATATATGCTAGTTGTGCGATCTTGGACAAGTCACTCAATCCTATTGCCTGAACAAACAAACAAAAAACAAAACCAGAACATGAGATATCATCATTGACTGAAAAGGGGAACCTTAGAGATCCCCTAGTCCAACCTTTTAATTTTATAAGTGAAATAACTGAGCCTCAGGGGCAACTGGATGGTTCGGTGGATAGAGCACCAGCCCTGAAGTCAGGAGGACCCGAGTTCAAATTGGATCTCAGACACTTAATACTTCCTAGCTGTGTGACCCTGGGCAAGTCATTTAACCCCAATTGCCTCAGGAAGAAAAAAAACTGACCCCCAGATTGGAAAAGGGCCTTTCTTGAGGACACATGGCTTTAGTGAATTTTCAATCCTATGGTTCTCTGATCCCACATCCAGGGCTTTTTCTGCTGGGAGGGACAAGGGGTGAGAGGGTCTCAGGGACTGATGACAGCACTGGATGCCTGGACCCTGAGTAGCCTGTGTGGACACGGTTCCCTTGGTAGTGACAGAAACAAACTTGAGGTCAAAGGCTAATAATATCACAGACAGAAATCCGAGTTAGGGCTTTTCCCTGACACGTCGGCCAGGCCTGATATGACCTCCCCCCTCTGGGGAAGAACGCCAGGGGGTGAAGAGGCCAGGTGCCACCAGCTGCCGGGGTCTCTCAACCCCAGAGGCTCAGAGGATATTTCCAGACTCCAGATGCCCTGGAGTGGGAAGTGGGGAGGGGCAGGGGCAGAAGTGAAAACGATGTTGCCAAGGACGCTAGATTTTGTTTGCCCTGCCTGGGGCCTCCACCTCTGCCACCTGGCCCAGCTCTTGGATTCCTAGGGCCTTGTGACAAGCCCTGAGCTTCCAGAAAGCAGCTCCCTGGGATCAGAGGCCCCTTCCCCTCCCAGACCCCTCACCCTGCCCCTGCTCCCTCCTTTCTTTGCCCTTGAAGGGGTCCAGAGACCCCAAGTGCATTTTTCACTCACGACCCCCACAATCTAACTGGAGCCAATAAGACTTACTGACCCTGGACAGCCAGCTTGAGTTGAGCCTTTCATACTAGACCCTCTGCAGAATCATCTTGTCCATGTAAGGTAGGGGATTTGGCAGGGGGGGAGGGAAGGCAGCTCAGAGCTCAATCGTTCCCCATCCTCCCAAGTCGTTAGGCATTCAAGGCTGCTAGGTGACTTGGTAGATGCAAGTGTTAAACCAGCAAGGGCTGAATTCTTCCTCAGTCATTTACTAGCTATATAACCCTAAGCCAGTAACCTATCAGTTCACCCTCAGTTTCCTCATCTATAAAATGGTATAATAATAGCACCTATTTCATAGGAGTATTCTGAAGACCAAATGAGGGAATATGTGTAAAGAGCTTTGCAAAGCTCAAAGTACAATATAAAATGCTAACCTCTACTATTAATGTTGGAGGGACTTTCATGTGGAAGAGGGAGGAAGAGTGTTCTTTTTGGCCCCAGAGGATAGAACCAGAAACAATGGGTAGGAATTTTTAAAAAGGCAAAAATAAAAGGGAGGGGCCTGATGTCAGAATAAACCTCAACCAACATATAAAGAGGCAAAAAAGGGGCTGATGTCAGAATAAACCTCAAACAAAAGGATTGTTCAAAAGTAGCCTGGGGTCCCTAGGAAGGTAATGGGCTTCCCCCCGTCCCATGGCAGTCATTAAACAGACTGAATGACCCCTTGTTGGATATGGCAGAGAAGGGAATTTCTTGTAGGTATGGGGTGGACTAATAGCCATTGATGTAGATCCTTAGTCCCCTGTGATTCAGTGAGGGAGCCCAAGTTCCTAGGAGGATTCTAGAGACCTAGGTCCTAGGTCTACTTCCAACACAATCTTGCTTCATGATGTTGCTCCAGTGGCCTTCCCTACCCTGGGTCTCATTGGTGAAAGTTCTTGCCAACTCTGACATTCGGTGAGAGTTCCTGTGAGTGGGCATGCAGGTTCTGGCAGCCTGGGAAACAAAGGAAGCCCCTGAGGTGTGTATGTATGGGGGTGAGGGGAGGCGACTGACTCAGAGGGTGGAGAGCTGATTCTCCAGTTGCCAGGGAAACAGATGAAGGACAGCCCGTATTGTGTGTGCCACTGTTGTCACGACAACCCAGTGGGGACCTAACCCAAGTGAGGCTTAGTGGAGTCTAAATTGAATGGAAGGAGCAGAAGTGGATGATGTCACCATGAATTACTTAAGGACAATCTCCAGCTAACACTTCCCTCAAATCCTGTAGCCCCAACCTGGTTCCCTTATCCCCACCCCACCCCCCACTTCCAATTAGTAAGAGTCAGCCCTCACATGTACTTTACAATTTCCATTGTCTTGTCCGTGTATTATCTCAGCGGATGCTCTATGACGAGGCAGGGAGGGTAGTTATTATTCTTTCTATCCTTGAAATAAAAAAGCTAAGGCTCAAGAGCTCTCTGAATTGGAAATGTAGAATACTTCATTCAATTCAAGGACCAGGGACCAGCACTGAAACTGAGAGATAGAAAGACAAAATCAAAACAAAATAAAAGAATCTCAACTCTTAGGAAATGTATGTTCTAAGAAGGAGAATTCAGACAAGTAATTTTCCTGGAATGACGGGTAGGTGGGATTGTGAAGGACTTTCAATGAAAACAGAAAAGTTGTATTTTATCCTAGAGGCAATAGGGATCTATCCACTGATGCTTTCTGAGTGACGTGGTCCATCTGTGCTGCAAAAATATCAGTGAGGATGATGAGTGGTGAATGGATTGGAGAAATGAGAGAGACTGGTGCAAGGAGCCCAGATGGGAACCACTGACCTGGTGAATCCTGAGATTACCTGGCCCCACCTCGAGGTGCCAAGATCAGGCAGCTAAAAAACAGTGAATCAACTCAAACTCAGGTCTCCTAACTCCCAGACCAGGATTGCTTACCCCACACTCACTAAAGTGTCAATAAATACACAATCGTGCAACCATTCTGAAACTTGGTGTTCTTCTCTGTAAAATTAAGGAGCAGCTACGTGGCACAGTGGATAGGGCACTGAGTCTGGAGTCAGGAAGGTCTGAGTTCAAATTTGAGCTGTATGATCCTGGACAAGTCACTTAATTCTGTTGACCTCATTTTTCTCATCTGTAAAATAATCTGGAGAAGAAAAATGGCAAACCATTCCAGTATCTTGATCAAGAAAACCCCAAATGGGATTATAAAAAGTCAGTCATGACAGACCAATAACAAAAATGAAGGACATAAATGATGTCCAAGGTCTCTCTATTTTTTAAATTCCTTATTCTAAGTTTCTCTCTAGCTCTGACATTCCTCATCTCTCATATTCCATATTTTAAAATTTCTTTTATCTCCATGTTCTATGGTCCCTTCCAGCTTTTAATATACTGGGTTTTAAGCTCCCTTCTAGATCTGAAATTGTGTGTTCTAAATTCCTTGCCATTTTAATTTAATTCCATTCGATTTAATTCAACATAAATAGCATCTATTATATGCAAGGCATTGTATTTAGAACAGTTTGTGTTCTCAAGTCCTAACACTGCCAACTTTCTTATGTTAGGGCCCTAAGGCAGCCTGGGACTTCCATTCCCTTGAGCCCTATCCCCCCTCCCACTATCCCTGACTTTACAATTCAATTTAGTTTGATATTGTTCAACCTATTTCTATTAAACTCCCTACTGAGTGCTAAGCCTTGTTGCAATAGCTAAAATAACTCAGGCCACACCTACTTTGGATAAGTCACTATTTGCCTTTATGTTGAACACCTTGGAATGCACCCTAAATTCTTTTCTTTTTTTATTTGTTGTTTTGTTTTGTTTTTGGTGGATAGAACATGAAATCTAGAGGAACTGGATTTAAATCCCACCTTTGCCATTTATTGTATTTACTTTGAATATTTCACTTTACTTTTTTTAAAATTACTTCTTCAGTCATGACAATGGCCAGACTAGACAACATCTAAACTCCCTTCCCATTCCAAATGCATGATCTTATTTTGATCCAAAACATCACCATCCTTCCAATCACCCAAGTTCACATTCTGGATTTTCTCTCCCTCACCCCATCTATCCAATCAGTTGCCTAATCTTGTGTCTTGCTTCTACAACATTTCTATTTGTTCCTTTCTCTATCTCACAAAGCCATTACCTTAGTTTGGACATTATCAACTCTCACCCGAACTGTCACAATATGTTCCTCACTCTTTTCATTATATATGTCCTCTTCATTCCATCCTCCACACAGCTGCCAAATAAACTGCAGTAGCTCCCTATTGCCTTTAGAACCAAATATAAACTTCTGTGTTTGACCTTTAAAATCCTTTACATCCTGACCCCAACCTACCCTTACCAACCTCTTTACATTACTCACCTTCCTTCATTCTATGATCCAGTCAGATTAGTCTTCTTGCTATTCCTTACACATAAACCTTTCTCTCCTGTCTCCATGCTTTGTATTAGCTCTCTTTGAAGCCTGGGATGTCCTTCTTCCTCACTCTGACTCTGAGAATCCCTAGCTTCCTTCAAGACTCAGCAAAAGCACCAACTTCTAAATGAAACCTTTCCAGATCCAACTGCTAGTCCTCTCTCCTTCAAATTTACTATGTCTATCCATACATGTGTGTATCCATCCATATGAATGGATGAGTGGATGGATAGATAGATGGATATATATATATATTCACTTATGTACATGTTTCATCCCCCTCCCAAAAGTGTATTCCCATTGCCTAGCACATTTAAAAAAAAAAAAATGAACCTGTGATTTCATGGGTATAGGAAGCTCCCAGGAAGGAATTCTCTCTCCTAAGGTAAATCCCAATGTTAGGAAGTTGCCTGAGGCATTGAGACTTTAAGTTTGCCCGTACATGTCAGTGGTAGGACTTGATATAGTTCTTCCTGACTCCCAGGCTGGATCTTTATTCACTCTCCTACACTATAGGCATATAGTAGTCACGTTAATAAAAGTAATCATTGATTGATTGATCAATGTATTACTATGATTCTATTTCAGTTAAATGGAATGGGAAGTGATTTTTATCAAACTTTTTCCTTCTTCCAACCAATTCCAGGAAATTCCACAAAATAGGAGACTGGGATCCCAAATACAGATCTTTACTCCTTGGAGAAAGAAAAAGGAGGGAGACCAGCTTAGGCCCTGGGCCCAGCAGACAATGCAACATGAGCCCCAGTTGGCCGGTCATGGGGTCAGGGCCCACCTGGTCCACTGTCTAGGCCACATTTACCAAAATGTCCTCATGAGCTCAGCATCCAGGAAGCTTGGGGAAGGCCAACTGGACCCCCAGGACAGAGGTGGGGGAGGGAGGAGGACAGGAGAGAGTATTTTTAGCCCAGTTGCTTGTATGGGCAGAGGCCCAGAAAACTGAGCAGGGAAAAGAGAAAAGAGAGGGTGGGGGCTGTTGACCAGAAATACAAAGACCCATGTTCAAATACCAGCTTTGGAATGCTTCTATGATTTAGGGCAAATCATTTCACCTTTCTTCTTTTTCTGTAAAATTAGAAGTTTGGCATAGATATTAGCTAAGTTTCCAGCTCTAAATTCTATGATCCTATGATATCACAAATTACTTTCTTCTCTCTGACACTCAGTTTTCTCATCTGTAAAATGGAGATTATAAGATCATAGATTTAATAACTGCTGCACTCTCCACCTCAATATGTTTTATAAACCTCAGAGCACTGTAAAATATACATTTTTATTATATTAAGGGTCCTAGGAGACAACTGCTGAGGGAGACCCCAAATCCAGGTCCTCTAAAGTCAGTAGGTTGTGACCATCCCTCTCCTTTCCCTTTTCCACAAGGCACTGGAGCCAAGCCTACTCTGTCTCAGCTTCCCTCTCCCCCATTTCAGTCCCCAACCTTTCTTCTCTGTCCCATAAAAACTACTCTATTTTACTTTCATCCTGTCTTTGCAGAGCAGTCACCTGAAAAGGATAAATAACCAATCCCCATATGGTGTTCATCATAGGTAATATATGGGATTGTAGTAAAAGCATTGACACAGAGTAAGAGGACATGGCTGCAAATTCTACATCTGCCCTTTACTTCCAGTAAAGGAAGTCATCTGGTAAGTCATCTCTGGGTATCTCAGCTACAAAAGGAACTCTAGGTTCCTTCTTAGGGGAACTCCAAAGTCCCTTCAATTCTGAACAATACAATCCTATCATGTGTTACTTCTTCCAATGAGGAAGAGTTCAATCATAGGGAATTTTGGACTAACAGTACTGAGGAATGGGGGATATTATGGGGTAAGGGGACCTTCTTGTTTTTTAATTTATTGTTGTTAAGTCATTTTCAGTTATGTCCCATCTTTCTTGTTTGTTTGTTTGTTTGTTTTTAGCAAAAATACTGCAATAGTTTTCCATTTCCTTCTCCAGCTTATTTTACAGATGAGGAAACTGAGGCAAACAGGAGTAAGTGTGTTGCCCAGTATCACACAACTAGGAAATATTTGAGGCTAGATTTGAACTCCAGTTTTCCTGACTCCAGGCCCAGGACCAATTCATTTTATCTTACATTACTCTCAAGTTGGCATCCCTGCCCAGTCACCCTGTTACGCAAAGAGGGAAACCATTGTTTCTCAGCATCCTCACAATGGGGGCCTATGCCTTAATTTGCTCCCATTTTTAAGATGAGGCAGAGGCCCCATCCCTTACCTTCCACCCCAGGAAATCTGTGACTCATCAGCAGGTATAAATGTCGGTTCTTCTATAACATGTAACCTCTATCTCCTTTTTTCTACCCACTGTGTCATCATCATGGTTCAGGACCTCACCATCTCTGTCTGGAGGAGTCTCCTAAGTGATCTCCCTCCTCAATTCTATCACTTCCTCAGCTCCCCCACAATCCAGATGTGCCAAAATAATCTTTCTAATACAAAGCACAGATATAAAAATCTATTCAGAAACCTTCAATGGCTCCCCATTGCTCTCAGAACACAATGAAAATTCCCCCAAACTAGCATTTTAGGCCCTCTACAATCTAAGTTGCAACCTAGCCAAATACTATTTTTAGCTTGCTGTTCAATAGATCCCCCCTCTTTTCCTACCAACAAGCAGGTCAGCCCCACCTCTCCATCTCCATCTCAGATAATCTTTATCCTTTTTCATGCCTCAGGTCAGGTCCACTTCTTCCCTGTAGCCCTCCTAACCTTCTATTTATTAAGGCCTATGTTGTATCTTCCCCCTCCGACATGTAACTTCTTTGGGATTGGGGATTCAGGGACTGTTATGTCCAGGGAGTATAGTCCAGTTCATGGGAGGTTCTTAATAAATATTTCCTGGCTTGAAAGGGAGGTGGCTTCTGGGCCAGGAAAAAGAAAGGAAGAGGGAAGGAGGGAGGAAGGGAAGGAGAGAGAGAGAGAGAAAGGAAGAAAGGAAGGAAGGAAGGAAGGAAGGAAGGAAGGAAGGAAGGAAGGAAGGAAGGAAGGAAGGAAGGAAGGAAGGAAGGAAGGAAGGAAGGAAGGAAGGGGAGAAGGAGGGAAGAAAAAAGAAAGGAAGAAAAAGAAAGAAAGAGAGAGAGGAAAGGGGGAAGAAGGGAAGAAAGAAAGAAATTGAAGCAAGATCTGAAATCTCTTCTACATTAGACAGTTCAACCTGCCTTTTTTTTTTTTTTTTTTTTTTTTTCAGAAAAGGACACTAAAGCTCAGCCCCTCCCAAAAAAAGTGTCTTTGCTAAGGCCAAATAGTAACAACAGAGGGAGGATTCAAACCCAGTACCCCTGACTTCTTCACAGAGTCCTTCTCTTCTTACCACATGGGCCCTGTAGAAACCTACTTTAGTGGCTGGTTCTCTGGGATTGAAGAATACTTGGTCTTGGAAGAACAGTACCAGGAGCGCTGCTTTACCTATCCGCCACAGCTCCGTGAGAGCCAGAGGCTGGATGAAGGGGCCAGAAATCCATTTCCTCCAAGGAAACTAGCTGCCTGCAGTTCCACGCTCCACTCTGGCTAACCTGTACCAGTCCCAGCCTCTACCTCCCCGGCTCTCCAAAACGGTCCTGCCCCCCTGGCCCTTAGACTCCGACTCTGTAAATATGTTTCCTTCTACAGAAAGGGAAAATGAGGCAGGCGCCGGAGGACTGGAAGAATTTCTTCCACTCTGAGTAACCCAGCTCCCCCTAGATGTGTCTGTGTGTCCAGGGTCCCGATTTATTCAGGGTTGTAGAAACTAACTGTCCCCACTCACAACGGCACATCTTCTCAGGGTTAGGAAGGGGTCTTAGAAAACATCCAGTGCATACTACTGCCTCTCTCCTCCCCATTTAACAGATGAAGAAACTGAGGCTCAGGGAGGGGTAGTGACACGGCTAGATAGTGGCATTTCTGGGCTTGGACTAGAAATCGGGGCCCTTCCCTATACAGCCCTTCACTTCCCAGACTGGGGTGGGGGAAGGGGTGGGATGGGGGGGCTTTCTCTCCAGGATTTCCCCTCAGGTCAGGCTAAGTACAGATACGTCAGTCCTCCCAGCCCCCGCCAGCTGCCACCCCCTCTCTCTGAGGTTTGAGTCTGAGCTGGCAGAGCCTGGGGAAGGGGAGGCCGAGATGGGGGAGGGGGAGAAAAGGGGGATGGATGAGGAGGAAGGACAGGGGGCGGGTCTGGGTTTGCTCTGCCTGAGCCGGGACATAAATAGACCGCGCTGGGGCTCTCCGGGAGATCAGCCCGAGCAGAGGCGGAGGCATCTGGGCGGGGAGAGCCAGCCCGGTCGGAATCCGAATTTGAGTCGGTGTGTGTCAGTCCCTACGAGAGGTGAGTGTCGCGGAGATCCGGCCTCGCTAGGGAGAGAGGGTAGGTCCCACCGGTGCCCCGGTGCCGGGGTCTGGTATAGGACAGAGACGAGCTCAGTTTGGTGGCCCGGGATCCTCGTGTAGGTGGCCTGGGGTTCTACAAGGGACGGGACGGTCCAGAGAACTTAGGGGTGTGGACTGAAGTCAGACTGGTCTGAGTGTGTGTGTGTGTGTGTGTGTGTGTGTGTGTGTGTGTGTGTGTGTAGTGTCTGTATGAGTGTGTATAGTGTGTCTATGTGAGTGTGTGTGCGTCTGCGTGTGTTCTCTCGGGGTTGTACGGAGCCCGAAATGGCCCTGGCCTTTGACAGTGGCTAAACCGAGGCGGCCCTGGGTGCCGGTGTGTATTAGCGGAGGGGCGGGCCGGGGGAGAGGGCAGGGCAGACCTGGGAATGGCCGTCTTGGCGGCAGCGGAGAACTATACAGCGGCCGCCCCGAAATCGGGCTCACAGCTCAACCTGTCCCTATCCTCTCCTTTCCTGTCCCCTTCTTCTGCCGGGTCCCCTGCTGCCCAGAGTGCTACGAGCGACGGGCACGATGACTCTGAACCGTGGAGCTCAGCGGCGTTGCGGGGACCGTCGGCGGGGCAGCACGCCCTTCCTCACCCAGCAGCACCTGCATCGCCGCAGCATGCCCGTGGACGAGCGAGACCTTCAGGCGACGCTGCCCTCCGGGCCCTTGGGCCAGCTGTCCAACCTGGTGCGGCGCCCCAGCAGCAGCCCCCGGGAACCCAGCGACTGCTGGGCCTCCGGCTCCTCGGACTCCATCACCTCTTCAGGCAGCGAGTCCGACGGCCACCTGTACAAGGTGATACTTCTGGGAGAGCGCGGCGTGGGCAAAACCAGCCTGGCACGCATCTTTGGCGGCGTTGAGGAGGGACCAGAAGCCGAGGCGGCGGGTGAGTAAGGAGCGCAGCCAGGAGGGGCTGAGCAGGACTGAGGGCGGGAGGAATGGGGGGAAAGAGAAGAGAACCCAGGCTGGTGGGGGACTGACCAGAGGAGAGTTAGGAAAAATATTGGGATGGAAGACTAAAAGTAGAATATGGGACAATATTGGGATGGAAAACAAAGCAGAATATGAAAAAATATTGGGTTGGAAGACAGCAGAATATGGAAAAATATTGGCATAGAAGTCTTGGAAAGAAAGGAAAGAAAAAAGAATAACGAGTGTAAACTCATGGGGGGCAGGAACTAGCCTTCATTTTTGTCTGTATTCCCAGAATTTAGGGCAATGTCTTATATTTGGTAGGTGCTCAAGTGTTTGTATGGAATTGAATTAAGATGGGAAGGATCATGGAGAAATAAAAGAAAGAGACCCTTGGGTGGGGGTAGGGGTGGGGGGCTTCAGATGGCCTTGCTTGGGATCCTGTAGAGATTTCTGATCTCATGGAGAGAGCTTGATAGTTGCTTGAGTCACTTCCCTCTCTGAGATTATGAGAAAAGAATGATGTAAGGTAGAGTGAGGAAAACTCTGTTGGGAGGGAGGCTGACCTTGCTAGCAGAAAACTCTGGTTTGAATCCCACCTCTGCAATAAATTTACTGAAGGACCTTCAACAAAGAACTTCTTTCTCTGGTCCTGAGTTTCTATTCTCTAAACAAAAGGGGTGGGACTAGATCTAGTCTCTAGACATGGTTTCATATCACTGCTGAATGAGATATTCTGGAATTCTTAGGAGGGGGAAGAAATGGAAAAGAATAAACTTCCAGGCTTGGGGAAGGACTTCTGTGAGTTTATCCATCTTTCTGCCCATCCATTTATTAGAATTGCTGAGGTTGTCGGTGGGAATGGGGAGAGAGAGGAAGTATCCCTCATCTTCTTAGAGTGATATAGGAGTGACAAAAGTCACCCTTCTCACAGGTATTCACCAGACACAAATTTTGGAGCTGCAGGAAAAAATGATGTCCAAAGTCTTGTTGAAGGTCCTCTGAACCAGAATTCATGGAGAATTTTTTTGAGAAGGAAGGAAGAATAACAATATAGAGACCTCAGAGATCATCTTGTCCAAATCTTCTCATTTTACAGATCAGGAAACTGAGGCTTAGGGAGGAAAAGGTGATCTGTCTAAGTTCATAATGACAGTAAGAGAAAAGACAAGATTTCAACTGAGGTCTTCTGACTCAAAATCCATTATTCTTAATAAAGACTTGTTGACTGACTTCTAGATCTTTCCACACTGTACCTTTTCAAAGAGGTTCATGGGTGGGAGGGAACTGCCTTTCAGTGGCTTCCTAGGCCTAGGTAAGGTTAGTGCGTTCCCACCATGGTCCTCTTCACTGAAGGCAACTATAGTAGGTAACAGTCTGAGATCTGAGTATTGGCCGATGGCAGATAGGATTTGATAGAGGGGATGTGAGTATTGTAGGTCCAACCAGCTCAGCCTGGTACAGATCAGTAGCTGTAACTTTCCAAATATTGTGGGAGATGGATAGAAGCTTTCAAGAAGCAAAGAGACAATGTCCCCTAAATTTGGACCAATCTATACTCTCCAGTGGGCAGTTCTGTGGCACAATGGATAGCGTATTGGTATCAGAGTCATGATAACTCATCTTTCTGAGTTTAAATCTGGTCTCAGAAACGTATTAGCTGTGTGACAAGTCACTTCATCTTGTTTGCCTCAGTTTCCTCATCTATAAAAGGATCTGGAGAAGGAAATGGCAAATCACTGCAAAATCTTTGCCAAGAAAACCCACATGGAGTCACAAAAAGAGTCACACATGGTTGAACAACAATTCTTCATTAATTGGGCTAGCAGAATCTTTCCTTTATGCCCTTCAGTCTGAACCAATCTTTCAGGCCAGGATAACCCAGCTTACCATAGTAGTTAAAACTCTCTTAAAATCAAGAAGACCTTGATTCAAATCATGCCTTAGACACTTAATAGTTTTACGTCCCTGAGCAAGACACTTAGTTTTGGGGAGCCTCAGTTTCCTCATCTGTAAATTGAAAGGGTTATACCCAGATTTCTGAAGTCCCTTCTAGCTTTTCAATCTAAGATCCTAAGCTCTCCTCTTGGGGCCTCAGTAGGCCACAGTGGGAGGAATAATTCTAACTACCCAGGAACGTCTTCTTGGTCCATAAAGCAGAGAAGGCTGTTTTCTAGACCTGCCTGATGGCAAAGGGATGTGAAGGTAGGAACTGTAATATCAGCTAAAGAAGCAGAGATTCTGTTGTTTTATGGAGAATTGGGAGCTGATACCTTGTATCACTCACCATGCATCACATTGGAACAATGAAACGCTGCTGGGCTTCATAGGACAGAGTGTGTTTACGTTACTTGCCTGTGACATCATGTATCATCAGTAACAGTAGCAGGGATCGTGGGAATAATAAGGAAAAGGAATGGGGGAAGGGAAGTTAGGGGTCCAAGGGTAATAGAAAACAGATGGATAGATGAGAGGTTAGGGGTCCAGCTATAATAAGAAACAGAGGGATGGGGAGTTGGATGGGGAGTTGAGGAATTCAGCTATAACAGAAAACAGGAATAGATAAGGAGTTTAGAGATCTAGCAATAATGGAAAACAGGAATGGATAAAGAGGTTAAGGGCACTGCTGTAATTGGAAACAAGGGGACAGATAAGGAGGTTAGAGAACGTATCCAATCCAACAACCATTTTTAAGTACCTCCTATTTGCTAGGCATTGGAAGGGGGTACAAAGACAAAAAGGATAGTGCCTGTCCTTGAAGTGGACCAATTTATAATGAGAAATAAAAATGGGAGTCTAGGAGGCTGGCTATGATCATGTGTGTTTATATGTGTGTGTATGTACATTGGTTGCAGGTCTTGCTATAATTGAAAACATAAGGGAGAGTAAGGAGAAAGGAGAAGGGAGTTTAAGGAAACATTTAGCATAGCAATTGATGGGAGATGGGGACAGAAGGAGATCAGGGGTCTTGTGCTACACCCAGAATGCTTAGCACACTTTGTCTTTCCCTCTCTCTGTGAGGTCCCAACAATGACATTGTTGTCTGGACATGTCTTTTCCCTAGGGAATACCTATGACCGGTCCATTGTGGTGGATGGAGAAGAGGCTTCCCTCATGGTGTTTGACATCTGGGAACAGGTGAGACTCCAAACCAAGAATGGGAAACCCAGGGGTATGTAGGAAGAAGGAAATTTATTGGGACAGATGGATCTTCTTGGGGGAATGAAGCTAATGACTGTCCAGGAGGTAATGGGATGTCCCCGAGTGTGGTCATAATGTCCTGAAACCATCTGGACTTAGGACCATATGATTTTAGAACTGGAAGGACCTTTGAGTTCTTCTAGTCCGGCCCACTCCCTCATTTTTAGATGAAAGAAGTATCACATAGGTAATGGTAGTGCTGAGATTTGAACCCAGGACCTCTATTTTCAAGTCAAATACTTTTTGCATCAAACCATGCCAATTTATAGAGTCGTTTTAATGATCTATTTGCCCTTCCTTCTCTCCTCATGATGCCCTCCTCCCCCAAGCATTTGAATCTAAGAGATGGGAAAGGCTTGTTTCCAAAACTGAAACATTTCCAGATTAGAGTCAGAGAGTAAGAGTAGTTTGTTGATGTGACCCAATTCCTCTTGGGATCCCTATATTCTCCTCTTTCACTTCTCCCAAAATAATTTCTGAAACAGGGCTTTCTCTGGAGCATGAAGGGGCTACTGCCTTTCTCACTTTAGATCTCAACTTCTCCCTCCCTCCTTTTCTCCTCCTACTTTCTGATATTGACTATGGATTTAAAAGGTGATAAGAGAGGATCCCAAAAAAATGGCTTCCTGACACTGAAGAATTCACTTACTATCTTTGAAGTGCTCTTTCCTCATTTATAAAATAAGGGGGTTATATTTCTAGCTGGTATAACTTATATGGATTTATAATTTAGTGCTTTGAAACTGCATAGCATTTTTATATAATGACTTCAAAGTGTAAGAGCTTTGAATTTGGAATCAGGAATCCTGATTCTGCTACTTACTTGATTCTCTCATCCTTCTTCCCCTCTCTGATCCCCAGTAGCTATTTCAACAGAGTTAATTCTATTTGCACTGTCTACCTCAGAGTAGGGAGAACATTTTATAAAGCTAGAAATAAGATGGTAAGAGATCCTAATTAGGACCCTGGGACAGGTAGTACAAGTAGAATTATTCCCATTTATAGATGAGGAAACAACTTTAGAGAGATTGGATGAATCTCTGAAACCATAAAGCAAGATGCTAGAGCAAGAATTAAACAAAAACTCCTAAATTCTTCTTCTGGGCTAGATCAAAGCTTCTTAAACTGTGGGTCACAACCCCATATGGGGTTGCATAACTGCATGTGGGGTTGGCGAAAAATTTGCCAACAGTAAAAGACATCAAATATTCTGTCAAGATTTAAATTCTTTATGTAAAATTAAACAAGCATCTCATTAGTATGCAAATTGGCTTTCATATTTAATAAATAGTAATATTATATGTGTATCAAAGAATCGTTTTAAAATAAATTTTGTTGTGATTGGTTGTTAGTTAATGTTTGATTTGCATACCTTTTTAATATATGCATATATCCAGGGTCATGTAAAAATTTCTCGGGTACAAAGGAGTCACAAGTGGAAAAAAGGCCTGGACAACATGGCCTCTCAGCTACTTGAGGACAAGAACTGAGACTTAGCTAAATTGCTTTCACAAAGCAGATACTTTAAAAATATTTGTTGTATTATTCCTTATTACTTGTGACATTTTGTGTTCCAACATTCTATGATCTAAAGCCTCTTCCAGTTCTAACATTCTATGATTGGATGAGATAAGCCTGATATTTGAAAAGAAAAACAGAACTGGCTGCTCATCCTCCTCCCCTGGCAGTCTGCGAGAAATTCCATGGTCTACCAGAAATTAAGGAAGGAGCAGCCGGGTCAAGGGCAGGCAGGGAGTTGATTCTGTGACCTAAAGGGTAAATTTTCTCCCCTATTAGGATGAAAGTCAGTGGCTGTCCAATCATTGCATGAAGATGGGGGATGCCTATGTAATTGTGTACTCGGTCACTGACAAAGTCAGTTTTGAGAAAGCCTCGGAGCTGCGTATTCAGCTGCGCCGTGCCCGCCAATCAGAGGATATCCCCATCATCCTCGTGGGCAACAAGAGTGACCTGGTCCGTTCCAGAGAAGTCTCTGTGGATGGTGAGTCTACGACCCTGGGAGGAGACAACTCAAGTCTGGGATTCAAACCCCAGCAACTGCATGGTTAAAAGAAAATTATGCACCCCCCCTTGCCCCATTCCTCCCCCCGGGACCCGCCAAGTTTCTAAATATAAGACAGAAAAATGCTGGCTGAAGTCAGGCTGCCTCTCTAGGCATGTCTGTTCGGAACAGTGCTCTGGGGAAAATTGAGGTGGAAATGAGGGGAACCAGAGCAAGGCTTGGGAGGCGGAGTGGGATTCATTGGAGGAGTGAGGGGGTCCAAGGGGAGGAGGCGGAGCAAAGCAGAGGGTGGTTTCTTTAGTAAGCCTGATGAGAAAGCTTCCTCTGAGAGGTTATAGGGTTATAGAGCTAGAAGAGACCACAGAGATCATCTCGTTCAACTCCCTCCTTTTACAGATGAAAAAACTAATGCTCTGGGCAGTTAAGTGACTTGCCCAAAGGTATACAGGTACTAAACCTCAAAGGTGAATTTGAATCTAGTTCTTCTGATGTTAGAGGCCAATATTCATTCTCTGAGCTTAAGGATACAAAGACATGTAATAACAGACTCAGCTGCTCTTAAGGAGTTTACATACAGTCTATTGGAAAGAAAGGCACATATAGAAATATCTATAAAAAAAAATAGAGACACACACAAAAAAAATCCCACCCACCCCTGCCCCTTCACATCAGTTCTGGAAGGTCTTTAGTGCCCATATGGTTACTTGCACTTTATTATCTCTATTCTTAAGGCTACCCAGAGAAGGGAAGTCATTTTACTTAGCCAAAGTCATGCATTTAGGAGATGTCAGCATTGCTGAGCCTTAATGTGACTTCTGTCTTCTGAGTGTCGATTCTAGTGCCCTTTCTATTATACCATGAGATAAATGAGAGTGACAGAGACAGAAACAGAGAGAGAGAGAGAGAGAGAGAGAGAGAGAGAGAGAGAGAGAGAGAGAAAGAGGCAGATGGACAGAGAAAGAGAGACAGTCACAGAAAGAGACAGAGAAACCGAGATAGGGACAGAGACAGAAAGATTGAAACTGAGGTTTCAGGACCTCATCACCTTCCCTGCCCATTATTACAAGAAGTTACTCAGAGAGTGCTGATACAATGGGAAAGGAAGCCATCAGCAACCAAATGATTTTGCTTTCCAGAGAGAGTCCCAACTACAGAGTAACAGACAAATATAAATGACTTGCAAACTTTAAAGCACTACTTATGAGCTAGCTAATAATAATTAGTTCTCATTAATGATTAATTAATTATATCTTAATCACTAGTAATCAATAATTTATTATTGTTATTACAAATATGATAAGGACAAGTGTAGGATTCTCTGGGAGAGCTAAAATTTCCCAGAATTTGAGTTCAAATCATGGATGGCTCTGAGGAAGAAGGAATTTAGGGCCCAAAGAAAATAGTTGGATCCATCAGAGAGGGGAAATTGTACCTTTGATTATGAGATCCTATGGGCAGTTTGTGACTTCTGCATTTTCTGTAGAATGACATGACCTTCCTATGAGCCTACCGTCCAACCCCTAAATTCAAAGCAATTGAGCAGCAAGAGTTCACTTTTTCCTGGGTGTAGGTTGGTCAGGGAAGACCAAGAGAAGGTGTCTAAGTTGAGCTTGGAAGGAAGGAAGACTCACTGGCAGATGGAAATGGAAAGAAGGGGAATCTATTCCAAGTGAACAAAAATATGGAGACTGAAGAAAGCAGAATAACAGGGAGCATGGAGTAGTTCAGTCTGGCTAGAACACAGAATACTCGGAGAAGAGGAATTTGTTTGGTGTAGACTAGGGGAGTCGCCAAAGACATTTAAGTATTTCTTTGGAACTCAAAGCAGAATCTTTCAATCTCATCCCCGGCCACTCTGAGGATGAGACAGAGACTTAGCACAGTGACTGGTACATAGTAGGTGCTTAATAAATGCTTATTGACTGAATGATTCTATACCTTGGAGATCTATAAGAATCCTTATATTTATAGATAAGGAGATGGGGTAAAGGGGAATGGATGCCCAATGTCACACAGGCTAGCTGGTGATAAAGATGATAGGGTAGACTTTGGTGGAGTCCCTCGCCCCCTCACCACCTCTTCCCCTAGCCTTTCCTCTAGTCCTCCTCCCTCACTGCTTCTCTATCTCCTCTTGGATCCTCAGAGGGCCGGGCTTGTGCCGTGGTGTTTGACTGCAAGTTCATTGAGACGTCCGCTGCCCTTCACCACAACGTGCAGGACCTGTTTGAGGGCATCGTCCGGCAGATCCGGCTCCGGAAGGACAGCAAAGAAGACAATGCTCGGCGGATGGCCAACACCAAGAGGCGAGAGAGCATTGGCAAGAAGGCAAAGCGCTTCCTGGGCCGAATTGTGGCCAAGAACAACAAAAAAATGGCTTTCAAGGCCAAATCCAAATCCTGCCACGACCTCTCGGTGCTTTAGGCGGAACTACTGTGGGGTGGGGGAAGGGGTGCCCCTCAAGGGGTACAATAGAGGTATTCTTGATAATCGCGGGATCCCTGTCCATGGTATAGTGGAACGAGTGCTAGATTTGAAATCCTTGAGCTGGGTTCAGGTCTAGGACTCTGCCAAGTAAATGCTCTAATCTGGGACTCAGTTTGGGAATCGGACAACTCGAAAATCCCTGACAGCTCAAAATCCATGATGCCTTAAGATTCAGCGATGACTCTGGAAAGGAAGGCTGGAGAGGCTGCCATGGAAGCCTGGAGGTCAACAGCAGCTGGAACTCCAGCCCTTGCCCCTCAGGGCCTCCTCTCAGTCAAGGGGCCTGCCCCTCTGGCCTGGCCGGGGCACTATGTGCTACAGATGGACAAGGAGAGGGTGGTCCATTGGACATGATGGCACTGCCCCAAATCACTCCTTGGGAGAAGCCCTAGGACCTGGGTACGCAGGCCCGTACTTGTTTCAGACCCCTGTGGGGACAATCTGAACCACATCCCAGTGGGAGAAAATAAATGGGGAGGGAGGGGGGCAGACTTAGTTGACTATTTTATGCAGTAAGTTAATATTGCACTTCCATTTAGGTTGTTTGATGAATTTGTTATTTGTTTACATGCAGACTTTTATAATAAAGGATTATTTCCTGTTAGAGTTCATTTCCTGATAGATTATTTTCTGCAGAACCCTTGCCCCTCTGTCTTGTGTTTGGCGTGGTGGGCCATACTAGCTTCAGGAAAAGCAAAAGATGAGTATCTGGGGTCACAGGTTCCTGGTGGCTAGTACCAGCTTTGCCATAATTCTCTGTGTGCCTTTGGAGTAATCACTTCTACCCTCTGAGCCTCTGTTTCTCCAGTCCCATGAAATGAGATGGATGAACTAGATTATTTTTTAAAATTATTTTTAATATACACATTTTAATTTTCAAAATGCAGAAAAAAATCCTTTTCAACATTCACCCTTGCAAAACCCTGTGTTCCAAGTTTTTCTCCCTCCCTGCCCCCAACCCCTCCCCTTAGACAGCAAGAAATCCAATATATGTTAAACATGTGCAATTTTTGTAAACATATTTAATGGACCAGATTTTTAAGGTCCTGTCTAGCTCTTACTATTTTATGTTCAAGGGTATCTTCCCACTCTGACATTCACTCATCATTGTTTTGTTCTTCCACCTTTCCTCATTTGTAAAATGGGCTAAAATAATCTCTGCCTCTCCCACAGGAGTGAGAGCAAGGTATTAATATTCTGCATTCTACAGACCCTTCTATGATTGTGTTCTACAGTTCTTCCTAGCTTAACTGGTTCATGTTCCAAGGTTTCTTTTAATTCTGAGAACTATAATCTCCAGCATTTTGGTAGGTTGGTTTTTAGCTTGATTCTAACAGGTGCCAGGATCAGGTCAGAAAGTCTCTCTCCCTTACAAGTTGGTCTGTATGGGCCCTGCCCCATGGGAAAGCATTCAGCCAAAGGGATGTTTGCATTCCACAAGAATAGGCATCTAGAGAAATGTCAGTCTAACCCAGCACTGGAGAGATCGTCAGGAGACGTTGGGATCCTGGTTCCTGAGCTTCCCCAGAGGCGGAGCTAGCAGGGGGCCACTAGGTTTTTGCCATAGAACAGCAATCTTTCCTGGTTCTCTGCCTGGCCCTGACTTTTGGGAATGGGCTGACTTGGTTCTCTTTGGACATAGTAGAAATCCCCAGATGTCCTGTGGTGGATTCCTTCCTCAGGCTGCACCCCCAGTCCTCCCTTTTCCCCATTCTTTCATCTGGGGCTAGCTGCCCCTGGGCCACATCCTTAGCCAGCTTTCCAAGCTCCAATACCAGTCTCCCCCATTCCTTACTTAGCCCAAGCACAGAAATTGCTAGATCCATCTCAGGACTCGCAGCCCATGCAGTACGTTGGTGGGACCCTCCCTCTGGTTATTGATCACAGCTCTATCTCATCAGGGCCACAGGCTCTGACTCCCCTCAGTGGACCTTGCCATCCACTTGAACACTCAATCCTTTCTTCCACCAAAGATTTCCTCTCTGACCCGTGGATCCTCAGAGCTGGGAACACTCTGGAGAGGAGGGGAGGACTCACCTTTTCTCAGCTTCTGGGGCTCTCTGGAGGCTTTACTCTAGCTTGAGGGGAGCAGGAGGTAGACGGCGGATGGCACCTTGAGGAGGGAAATGGGGGTGAAGGGGAGAATCTTGCCAATGCCATACTGAAGTTCCACTAAACCCAATGTGTTTCATCTCTGTCCCGTCCCCTACCCTCTCCCCCTCACTATGTCTTCAGGATCATCCTCTTCCTCCTCTCCTCCTTCCCTACGGGCTCACCACCTCCCCCATAGAAATTCAGAGTCAGGCCCTTATGGGGTCCAAATTGTGCTGGGAAGTGTGAGAAGAGGCTGGGACAACTTGTGCTAACCACTTTCTAATTAAATCCTGCTAAGGACAACTTGGTCTGACTCCAATTCTGTAGGGACCACCCAGGAGACGGCCTTGTGAGAGCAGTGGAAAGAATACTGACTTTTGAGTCATAGGGTCCGGGTTCAAATCTCAGCTCTTCTGCTTACTATTTGTGGGCTTCAGTTTCCTTCTCAGCTTGATTTAATGATTTGTCAGGGTCCCTTGTTTCTAAACACTTTAATCCTGTGAAAAATTGTTTATGGCCATAAAAATAAGGTCAGAGAAAAGAACAGGAAGCTGAGGCTGTTTCTTTGGAGTAAAAGATTGCGAAGGGAATGAGGCCCCTGAGGATTTTTTCTTTTGCGGGGGCAGGGAGGCAGCTCAGTCAGTCTCAGTGAGGGACCCCTTTAAGTCCATTGCCCTTGAATATAGAGGGGGATCAGAAAAGGCTTTCTTACAGAAGATGATACTTGAGTTGCATTTTAATAAAATAGAGGAATTCTATAAAGCTAAGGTAAAAAGAAAGTACATTGATAGTTCTGTGATGTAGGTATTACAGGATAAATCTTCTGAATGTGGTAGTCATGAAATTATGGATTTATTATCTTTTTTAAACATTTTTATTTCTGTCCCCTCCAACACCACTGAGATAGTGAGTATTATGGTATCAATTATATATGTGATATAAATTATATTACTATATGATTTATTATTAGTAAATATTTGATTTGCATACCTATTTTATTTATTTAATTAATTATTTTTGGCAAGGCAATTGGGGTTAAGTAACTTGTCAGCTAGTAAGTGTTAAGTATCTAAGGCTGGATTTGAATTCAGGTCTTCCTGGCTCCAGGGCTGGTGTTCTATCCACTGTGCCATCTAGCTGCCCTCCTATTTTACATACATATATATCCAGGGTCACATAAAAATTTCTCAGGTGATTTTTGTTCCATCATTTTGTGCTATCTTGCACCTAAATACTTATCCATAAATTTTTTTTCTTCTTTTTTAGGTTACTTTTATTTTTTTATTAAAGCTTTTTATTTTCAAAACATATGCATGGATAATTTTCAACATTCACCCTTTCAAAACTTTATGTTCCAAGTTTTTTTCCTCCCTTCCCCCTACTCCCTCTAAGAGATGACACATAATTTAATATATATTAAACATGTGTAATTCTTCTATACATGTTTCCACAATTATCATGCTGCACAAGAAAGATCAAATCAAAAAGGGAAAAAAAAAAAAAGAAAAACAATGCAAGCAAACAATAACAAAAAAAGTGAAAATACTATGTTATGGTCCACACAGTTTCCACAATCCTCTCTCTGGGTGCAAATGTATCTCTTCATCATACTGATCCCTAAATTATAGAGAAGAAAAGATAATTGACAAACAGAAAGCAAATACATTCTTATTTTGTATCTGATATTGGCTATATATATACTGTATTTTTATTATTTATTAGCTATCATGTTATGAAGGAGCCCACCCTCAAATCATTGGGGGGAAAATTTTTCTCAGATGAAAAAGGGTTTTGGGTAGAAAAAATTTAAGAAGCCCTGCTATAGGAATTATCCCCATTTTGCAGATGAAGGGACTGAGTCTCAGACAGAAAGAGACTTGCTCATTCTCACACAACTATTAAATAGGAGAGCAAAGATTCACACTCAGGGCTTCTTGTCATCAAGGCCATTATTCTTTTCATATTGCCTATTTTTAATCCTTCCCTCTCTTCTTTCCAACTGTCCTACTTCTGTGAAAGTGAGAATGATGATTTCGTTCAGTCCTATTTCACTTAAATGCAGTTCACTTGCAAGTGAAGACATCACCCTCCTGATGTCATTAGTACTGTTGAACAACAACCCTACCTCCATCTATCATTCCCTCCTGTTTCCTGTCCTAGCCCGTGAGAAGACAAAAAGAAAAGATGTGGGTCTCTACCTCCAGGAAGCTTACAATCTAGTTGGGGAGTGGGGTGGGGGTGGGGAAGGAGTGCACAGATAGAATGAGAAGAGAATAATAATCATTCAAGACAGGCTACAATCAGACATGCTTCAGACTCTGTGAATGTAACAGTAATGACACGTTTCTAAAGGGTTTTTATCTTTTCTAAACACTTGTAAATCGATTGTGTCTTTGCTTCTCACAATCACTCTATGAGGTATTTAGGAAGTGGATTCATCTCTCCCACTTAATGTGTGAGAATACTGAGGCACAGGTGAGGGAAAGTCTCTAGTCCAAGTGAATCTACAAGTGAGAAAGTTTCCATGCTCAAGGAACTAACATTCTAGTAGAGGACACAACAAATAATGAGGAATCACCGAGGAAGGGAACTTTGGTCTAGCTAGTCCCAGGGATTGTGAAGGGAGCCATAGGGCAACTAAATTACCGTGTTCTTTCTGGTAACCACAGTAATATTGATTTGATTATTAAACCCATTGTTTCCTGAACAAGAGGTGAGAAGACTCTGTGGGATGGGGTAGGTAGGAGCTTCCACGTGAGCCAACAGAGAAAACTGCAAGATTCCTGAACTGTTGGACCTTGGTATCTGGATGATTGGTTGGCTCGGAGCCATGACTCAATGTTGCCTCCATGGACCGGGTGTAGAGAGGAAAGCATTAGATCTTGAGTCAGGTGTCATTGTGCTAAGTATCTAGCTTAACTTTCCTGTAGTTCTTGAAATATCTGTGTTTTATCAGCATCCTGGCGTTGTGGATAAAATGCTGGACTTGAAGCCAAGGTCTGAGTTCAAATCCTATCCTTTATCCTTCTGGTTGTGTGACCATGGGCTAGTCACTTGACCTCATTTAGCCTCAGTTTCCTCACCTGTAAAATGGGAGTAATACTGTGCTATCTGCTGTATCTTGGGAAATTGTTTATGAGGATCAAATGAAGTATGCATGAAAAATGCTTCACAAATTTTGAAAGACATCTGGGTGTCTCAGTGGATAGAGCACCAGACCTGCTGCCAAGAAGACCTGAGTTCAGATGCTACTTTAAGACACTTCCTAGTTATGTGATCTAGCTAGCATGTCTTGGTTTTCTCTTCTCTAAAATGAAGGTAATAAAAGCAAAGCAAAAAAAAAAAAGAATAAGAAAGGAAGGAAGGAAGAGAAAGAAAGGAGAGAGAGAGAAAGAAAGAAAAAAGAGAGAGAGAAAAAGAAAGAGAGAGAGAGAGAGAGAGAGAGAGAGAGAGAAATGAACTATCTCACTGGAAAAACAACTGACCTGAAAAATAGATCCAGGAGAGATAGTTTAAAAATTATCAGTGTACCTGAAAGTCAGATCAAAAAAAAAAAAAAAAAAGAGCCTGGACACCATCTTTTAAGAAATCATCAAAAAAAAAAACCTGTCCTGATACTAGAATCAGAGGGTAAAATAGAAATTAAAATGGGGGTAATAATAGCACTTACTCCCAGAGTTGTCATGAGTATCAAAAGAGATAATATTTTCAAAGCACTTGCAAACTTTAAAATGCATATAAATACCAGCTATTTTTATATATTAGTTATTATCACTAATTTTCTTTCTCTGTAAAATGGGGATGATGGTCTTTGCTCTACTTGTTTCATAGATTTGTAAGGAAAGTGCTTTGTAAATCTTGATATGTGTTATTTCCTATCTGGAAAACAAGGGTAGCTTCTATTTCTAATCTGTTCCAGCTTGGGTAGTCGATGTCTTATAAAATGAGCTTCCAAACTTCTTCAAAGGATAATCTCTTTTCCTGGAGAACATTTTCTCTTGCTTTTCCCTATTTCAAGGTCAAAAATCTGGGTCCGGCCTGACTCTGCTCATCTCAATGCCACAAATTCCCCATCTCAGTTGTTATGTAGGGATTGCAAACCTCAGGCCTCTGAAGTGGAGATCTCTGGGTTTGTTCCCACTCAGCATGGAGACCCAACCATTGCCTACTCCATCCTTCCCATGAGACTTTGGACCAAGGACGGACAGGGGAGACCAGGAGTTTCCTGAGCCATGTTCCAGTGAAGCTTTCTCAGTGTGGTTCAAGCTTTCTCAGTGTGGTCAGGTTCAAGGTCACAGGCAAGGTTCCAGGCCCTAGCTGTGTTCCTACTTTGCTCACAGTACAAGATTTAGGTAGGACCTTGCTCTAAGGGATTTGCCATATAGATTGGATTTGGACACTTTCTGCCATGTCAGAGGATGAGGGCTGTTGAGAGCTGGAAAGAGTCTTAGATGTCAGCTACCTGATTTTTCAGCTAGCTACCCCCCCATACTTTGATTTACCCAAGGTCACACGGAGAGTAAGAGGAGGAGCTAAAACAGCCTCAGGTTCTCTGAATTGAAATCAAGGTTCTTTTCTACCGTATCACCCTTAGATTCGGTCCCAGATTAGAGTGGCCAAAGTAGAAGGGGTGGCTCTTAGAATGGAATGTTAGAGTTGGAGGGAATCTGAAAGCATGGGACGTCAGAGCTAGAAGGAAATTAGCATTAATGGAATGACAACTATATTCCAGGCACTGTGTTAAGCATTTTACAAATGTTATCGCCTTTGACCCTCACAACAACCCTTGGAAGTTAAATGCCATTATTATCCCTCATGTTTAGAGATGAGGAAATTGAGGTCAGAGTCACACAGCTAGCTAAACCATCGAGACTGAAATTTAACTTAGGTATTCCTGATACCAGCCCCAGCACCATATACTGCACCAAAGACTGTTATTGTGTTTTGTCCTTTGTCCACCAGCTATCTCTAGGGATCCAAAGACATAGCATGTTAGAACACAGAATGTCAGAACTAATAAAATTCTTAGAGACTGTTTAGCTTTCTTTCCCATTTTATAGACAAGGAAATTGAGATCCACAAGAAAAAGGAAACTCAATGTATGTCCAAGGTCACATATTGAATTAGTGACATCAGTGCCTTAAGTACCCAGCCAATCCCCAGGGTTTCAGGGTGTTCGGTTTTCTTTAAGATGTCCCTGTAACAGTCTTTCCCATGCACAGAGATATTTGTAACCTCCTCAGACCCCTCTCTTATCCAACAATCCCAGCCAGATTCTTCCTGACTCCCAATCCTTGCCTCTCTTCCCAGGGAATCCTGTTGAATAGCCATGGATAACAGCATTAAAAAACTAGGGGAGGAGAAAAAAGCCTGTTGCCTGCTGGGATTGCCCTACTGGACTGTTACTCAGTAGAGAAATGTGGATGAAATATTCAGTGTTTTCCTTCTAGAGATGGAGGGGGAAGGGTGGAGGGAAGGGTCAGGAAGGGTGGAAGAAGGAGGTTATATCTCCACGTCTCTGTCACCTTCAGCAGCTCTCAGATGGAGTTCTACTCTGTTTCCCTCCTCCCTCTCGGCTACCTAGCTCCATCCAGCCATAGTCAGACATTATCTCTTAGTTATCTCTTTGTTCCAACTGAATTCATAATTGTGTAAAAGGGAAGGGAGGTGGGGGATGGGATGCCGTGTAAACTCAGAGAACCAAGAAATGGGGTGGATGACAGAGCCAAGACTGAGCAGTGGAAAGTCCTTAGGGAATTCTACCCTGTGAACCCTTTCCCAGGACAGGGGACAGCCAAAATCAGAGCCCCCGAGCCCCTGGACTCAGGGATCAGAGCCAAAAGAGCTTGTGGTCAAGTTAAACCTACCCAACCTCAGTGCCTAGGGAGCTGTGAATAACAACTCACATTTCCTCTAGTTTTTTTAAAGCATTTTCCTCACCACAGTTCTGTAAGGTAGTTAGCACAGGTATTATCATCCCCAGTTTTTAGGTGAAGAAAATCAAGTTATAGCAAAATGAAACGATTTCCTCAGAAACCCACAGCAGAGGGATTTACTCAGAAATCCCCCAAAACTGGGATTTGAACTTGTTTTCCCTGATTCCATGGGAAAGCAGCCAGGTAGTGCAGTGGGTAAGTCATGGAAAATCCAAGTTCAAATCCCAATTCAAATATTTCCTTGTTGTATAACTTTGAACAAGTCATTTAATATTATTTGTCTTGGTTTCTCTGATTGTAAAATGAGGATAATAATAGTCCCTACCTCCCAGGGTTGTTAGGAGGAGTCAATGAGACAATATTTATAAAGCGTTTAGCTCAGCACATAGTAGGAGCTTAATAAATGTTTCTTCTCCTCCTACCTCTTTTCAATCCAACACCATGATCAATGAAGTCATTTTTAATTGCTATCAGTGGTAGTCCAAACCCTCTGCCTGTCCCAGAAGAAAGATCTGTCCAGGAGACTAGAACAACAGGAAGAGATCATGGGTAAAGAATCCCCAAATGATCCCAATCCTAATCAGAGAAGATGGGTCAGTCTCCGGCTACCCAAGGTTATAAGATCTGAGGAAACTGGGAACCTGGAAGAAATTATGTGAATTGTACCCATTTCTCCTACCCTCCCCCAAAAGAGAAACCCATATTACAGATGAAAACATTTGGGATGTTATTTTATGAGAAGAGAGGATAGCAGAAGACGGGATGGGGGGAGGTGTGTGCTGTGACTACACTTGACTCTGTTTTCTATGGAATCACTAATCCTGTCCTGGGCAGCTACAGCTAGTCTAACGATGCTGAAGTTCCACCCAGCAATTCTAAGGACAGCAATGGAATGGGGACAGTCGAAGAAGGGAGAATCAAGGGACTGGTGATTATGAAGCTGAAAGAGCCCTGGGAGACTTCTAATAATCCAAGTGTTTCATTTTACAGATGAGGAAACTGAGACCCAGTAAGGAAACTACCTATGAGTCAGCCAGGTAGAGTGTGGGATTTGGAGTCAGCTAAAGCCTTCCTGGGTTGTGAGTCCTTCCCTCTCAAACTTAGTTTCCTCCCCCCTGGAGCTGGATAGAAAATGTCATAGGACTGGCCATCCCTATGGAAATACCATCTCTTGGGTTGTCATCTTAGTGGAGACCAGGCTTGAAAGAGCTCAGTTCAGGTCCTGCTGTGGCTGCTTACTAAAGATCCTATCCTGGGCAAAGTAACCTCACTTTTCTCAGCCTCAGTTTCCTCATCCATAACATGGGAATAAAATAAGAGTACCTACCCCCTGGGGTTGTTGTACAGATCAAATAATGCAATGTATAGAAAACATTTTGCAAACCTTAGCGATGGTTATAAAAATTGGGTTTAGATCCTCTAAATCAGAACCAGTGTACTTTTGACTGAACCACATGTCCTGGACACACCTGGTATCATCCCCTGGGGCAGGGGAGGGGGAATAGGGGTCGCAGGTTTTTAGATCTAGGAGGTTCTCCATTCTTAGAACATAGGACATTAGAACACAAAATATCTATGATGGAAAAAAGCTCAGAGCTCATCCACCAGGGGTTCTTAATTGTGCTTATGTCCTGGATTTTTGGCAGCAGTCTGAGAAAAGCCTACAGGACCCCTTCTTACAACTGCATTATTAAATCATTAAATTAAGTCCAGAGGATTGCAAAGGAAACCATTTATACTGAAAAACAGTCATCAAAACATCACAGACTCCAGGTTAAGAATTCCTGGATCCAATGCCAATGGTCCAATTTTATAGATGTGGAAACTGAGTCACAGAGAAGAAAAGGGACTTGCTGGAAATTAAGTGTAAGCAAGTGAACTTGAATCAGGCCTTCTGACTTTGCTTGTATCATTTCTATTGTGCCTCAATGCCCCCAGTTAGGCCAGCCTGTGGCAGGTCCCCAATACCCCCAAGTAAGCTTGAGCTCCAGGCTACGCTTGGGGCTGAGCCTTACCTCGTCCCTTGATTTTCTGTGCCCCTATCCCTTACCTGCCAGTGCCACCCATCTGGAAAAAACCCAACCCCAAAACCCAGCTCCCAGTCACACGGTTGGTAATCTGTCAGTGGCTCTCCTGAGTTAGTCATTGGGACTTTTCTTAATTAGAAAGTCAATCAGTAACTAATGAACAGTTAGGGGCAAGCTCTGGTGAGTCAGGCCTCTGTCCTTCAGGCCCAGCAGGAGGTGAACTGAGTTTTCCTGGACTGAGGCACTCGGACACTGCCCCCAGTGAGCCTCCTGTCCGGTAGCTCTCCCAGAGCCTCCTTGGAGAAGGACCAGCCTGGGACTCTCTCTCGAGGGAAGGCAATAGTAGGTAAGAGTGTCTGTGACCAAAATGGGGATGAAATCTAACACTGAATGCAGGGGGAACAGAAATTGGGGAGCAAATGAGTGCCAGAGCAGGGACATAAGGTGAGGAGGGAAGAGGTTAGGAAGAGAGGGAGAGAATGGAGAAGAAACAAAGTCCAGGAGAGGGGGCTTGGAGAGAGCGCTGGGGAGGTGCTGAGGCTTGGCGAGGAATATAGAAGTCAAGGTGGGCACTGAAAGACAGAAGGAAAAAGGAGAAGTGGAGTTTAGGGAGAGGGTGTCACTAGGGAGGGGCAGAGGTGATGGAGACCAGGGAAGAGGGCGAAGATTGGGGGTTTTGCAGCTGCTTCCCAGGATTAGACATAATCTCCATTCCCAATAGCTCCGATCTCAAACTTTGGTCCACAAATTCTTGCTAAATTAAATTGAATGAAAGATGAGGCTTTGGACTTAGATTGTATCCTTTGTGGTTTTGCCGTGATTCCAGGAGGATACTGAAGGGGGAACTGAACCCACTGAACTTACCAGCACTTCTAGCATCCTGATGGTGACAGGAGAGGGGGAGTAGATTATAGGGAGGGCAATGGGAGCAGAAAACGAGGTTTGTCATTTTCTGACCATTCTTTGAAGACAAAGTAGTTTAGGGAGGCTGGGAGTCAGTGAGAGCACATCAGCAATGAAAAGTTGTTCTAGCACAAGGTTCTGAAATCCACTTTTTTGATTGCAATTCTAGAGGTTTGTTCACAGAATTTAAAGTTTTAAGAGAACTTAGAAAAAATAGTTCAACTCCCTCGTTTGACAGAGGAGGGAATATTTAAGGTTCAAGGAAGGGAAATAATTTGCTCAAGGTCACACAGATGGCTAAGTGTCTGGATTTGAATTCAGGTTTTTTTTATTTCAAACCCAGTTATCTTTGTTACCTCTATGCTGCTTCCCTTACCCTGTAGTATGTGTGAAGAAGATTTCTTTGGTTCTGTTCTCACTTTTTAAAGTGAGACAAGTTTCTATGGCACTGTGTAAATTGCATTTACAATCTGGGTCATGGACACCAGAGTCACCCACTAACTGCCTGGGCTGACCAGCTAGCACTTAGCACAGTGCCTGGAACGAGCACTCACTCGAGGAGAGAGTGAGACTGGTAACTTTGTGCCTCGTGTAATTTTTTTTTAAGGCAATTGGGGTTAAGTGACTTCCCAGGGTTCCACAGCCAGGAAGCGTTAAGTGTCTGAGGTCAAATTTGAACTCAGGTCCTCCTGATTTCAGGGCTGGTGTTCTATCCACTGCCCCTGCCTCACTTAATTTTGTTCTCTCACTTAAATCCAATTCACTTGCAAGTTACGGCAAAATCTCCCTGATGGCATGGTCTTCCTCTGAGGGGAAGAACAAACAACAAACCAATGAGCACTTAAATGAGCAGGGATTTGACTTGACTTTGGAGTATGTTTTATATTTCAACAACAACCACTAAAAACATTTAACAAGAAACTATTTTTGCAAAGCTTTCTGGGAAAGAACAAGATGGAGAATACAGTGTCTGTCCCTAAGGAGCTCTTAAGCTGATTGGGGGGCACAATAACTGTAGTGCAGGAAGAAGTGCTAAGCAAGGGGTACAATGAAGTGCCAGAGGAGGAGGTGGAAGAATGAGCTCCTAGTGAGGAGATAGGGAACAAGGGAGAACCTTGTTCTATTAAGTGTTAGCTCTGTGACCTTGAGCAAGGTCCTAAGATTACATTTCAGCCCCGTGACGGCTCTCATAAGGCATCAGATGCAATGCCTTAATTTTTCAGCTGGGGAAAATGAGGCTGAGAGAGATTGAGTGATTTTCCCAGAGTCACATAATTAGTAAGTATCTGATGTCAGGATTTAGACTGGGGGCTTCCTAACTTTAAGCCCAAGACTATCCATTTTGTCACCTGACCTTCAGTTTGTGCCTGAAGCACTTTTTCTCTAAAATGAAGATTTTCTAAAGTTTCTCTCATCTTAGAATCCTGTAATACTATAAGTCAAATAGAAGTAAATTTAAGTGAGGTAGAGGAGTATAAGACATCAATACAGCATGGTAGGATAGAAAAAAACACAATGAATTTAAAGTCAGAAAACTAAGTTTGACCTTAGCTCTGTTATATATTTGCTTTTGGCGGGTAATTTTCACTCTTTAGTTCTTAGTTTACTTCTCTGTAAAAGGAGGGGTCAGACTAGATGAATCTCTTAGGTTCATTCCAATTCTAAGTCTATGATCCTATGCAAAGTTTTTACTAGGATGAGGTAATCAGGGTTTTGTATCAAGATGCCAAAAATTAGTGGGTACTCACAGTATAATCTGGAGCTTTCTTTTCCCATGTAGCACCACTGATCTCACCACTTTCTGTCCCCTCAGTGGCTGTGAGTATTCTGATAGTATAGGAACCTCTTGATGTTGCTGGGGAGATTTCTTCCCTTGGAAATTACACCTAGATAAGTTTTTCCCTGCCATTCCCAATCCTCCCCAGCCGTGACCCTTTCCTTGCTGTAAGTACAAAAATTCCTAGTTAAAACTGTGATCCTATGAATGGCCATATGTTGGCAAAGGGTATGAGATAAGGCTGGAATGGGAGACTAGAACCAGTATGGACATCGAGCCTATTCAGGGAGGCAATAGGACATCATGAAAGTATTTGAGTGGAAGAGTGAAGTTATCAAGGCTATTCATCAGAAAGATATATACAGAAATGGGCACAGGTACCATTATGAGGCTCCCATCATAATCCACCTGAGGAGTGATGGATTGGGCAATAGTGACGTAGAGAAGAGGGCACAGGGGTGAGATATTGCTGAGATGGAAGTGTCAGAACTCGACAGCTAATTAAATAGAGTAAGTGAGGAAGAAGGAGAAGACAAGATTGGCTTTGAGTCATGGCTCTACTTTGAGCAAATCAATTTATTGTTCTGGGTCTCAGTTTCTTCTTCAGTAATTTGAAGGTGTTGAATTAGATCAGAGATTCTTAATCTGAGATCCTTGGACTGTCTTCCCTTGCAGGGGGTCCATGGACAGATTTCAGGAGGTCTGAATTTAAATATGAAAAACATATATTTTATTTTTAGTAATCTCTAACTAAAATGAAGAATTTCCTTCAACTATTTTTTTTTTGCTAAGGCAATTGGTGTTAAGTGACTTGCCCAGGGTCACACAGATAGAAAGTATTAAGTGTCTAAGATCAGATTTGAACTCAGGTTCTCCTAACCTCAGGGCCGGCACTCTATTCACTGCACCACCTAGCTGCTCCCTCCTTCAACTGTTTCAAAACTTTATCTTGAGAAAAAATTCTGCCCCCTGCCAAGGGGATCCAGGTTACCACAGAGTACCCCTATAGAGAACCTCTAAGAACCCCTCCAGGTCCAAGTCCCAGGATTCTATGATTTTCCCATTTGGAGACAATTACTGACCACTGAGCTCTGGGATCTTGAATAGCCTCGGGAGAAAACCCAGCTGGAGTATTTGGTGGATCTATTTATGGGTTATGGTTAATTCTCACATTTTTTCAATGGGAAGTCATTTGATGCTAAGGGTCTCCCTAGGGTTGCAAGCAAACATGGTCCCATTCACCACTACTTCCCTTCACCCCTTACACAGTGATGTTGTCCTGGGAACTCTCTGCACATGATGCCTGGATTGAATAGACTATTTTCTAAAGTCATTGAATCCAGTGAGGTTTGGTCAGTGGAAAATAACAAAGAGAAGGGCTCTTTTGAGAGATTTAAACCCCCTGGGCCTCAGTTTTCTCATCTGTTTTTTTTTTAAACCGAGAAATGGGATCTAAGGCATGATCTCCAATTTTTTTAATTGTGCACATCTGTCAATAGAAAGTATTTGAGCATGCTCCCCCAATATGTATTTTCTTACTTATATATTGCATCCAAGTATCCATTATATTAATGATTACATGCAATATAAATAAAAAATAGAACATTTTTAAAGGATCAAATAAAAAGGTCATATTTCTGTTTAGAATTTTTTTTATGTTTTTGCTGAGGCAATTAGGGTTAAATGACTCACCCAGGATCACACAGATAGGAAGTATTAAGTATCGGAGGCCAAATTTGAACTCAGCTCCTCCTGACTTCAGGCTAGTGCTCTATCCACTGCGCCAAGCTGCCCCTAAGAGGTCATATTTTCAAAAGAATATTTTATTTGTTGATGGTACAGAAACATTTTGCTTTCACCAAAATGTTTTTTGTGGAAATTTGCAGATATTTTAGTGAGAGCATTACAAGTAAATGTTTCATTGCTTTTGCTCATTTTGGTTTAATGTTGGGATAGGAATGATGTCAAAGTTTGGTTTTATAAGTTCAATGCATTTCAGTGCTTGGCTTTCGTGGTTTTTTGGCAATCAAAAACAATGTCTTATAAAAATACACATCTCCAAATTAAAAAAATCCTTATTGACCGATCTCACTAAATTGTTTTCTAGTACCATCCACCAACCATACAAAGTTATTTTGCAGACATTTGGCTCATAAATTTCCACCGTTCAAATCAGTTGTTCTTCCAAATTAATCAGATGGTGCTGCATTTTCATATTTTTTAACAAATGGGTTTATTTTGAAACTTTCTCCGCTTGGAAGGATTTTAACACAGGAATAAATTCTGTCTCAGGTTTTTAATGTGGGAAGATGCGAGGATTTTTATGTGACATATTGACATTGTGACTTAGAGAGGAGAAAGTAAGCAAGAGCAAAAGATCATGAACTGTGTCAAAGGGGACAAAAAAGGCAAGAAAGATGAAACTGAGAAAAAAGCCATTGCATAGTAATGAAAAGATCATTTGGTAATTTTGGAAAACAAATTCTCATTTAAGTGAAGACACAGGAATAACAGGGGGTAGAGAACCTGGGATTCTGAAAAGATAGTGATATTCTTGACAGAAATAGGGAAATTCAGAAGAGAAGTGGATTTGAGGAGGAAAAATGATACAATGGAGTTGTCCGTTCAGATCCCAACTCATTCATGTTGGCTTGTCCCACACAATTCACTCTATTCCACCAAAAATCAGTCAGAAGGACAGCACTTTACCAGACATTGTCCTGTACCACAGAATGCAACCTTTCAGGGCACTTGATACAACTAGGATGTGGTTTGGGGGCCAGCGTGCTGGTGCTCTTTGGAGAGGGGAGACTTTGCTACAGTTACTTGGATTGAGGTTAGTTTATAACCACCTAGAGGGGCCAGAGGCAGGCAGAAGGGGAGGAGAAAGGATCCAGCTGTAGGCCTGGGAACAGAGTTTCTTGTTAATAGATGAAGAGAGTGGTTAAGTTGTGTTGGTCAGTGGGATAAGACCTGAAACTGGCCATCACTGAGAGGATGGGATGTGACCCCCATCTCTCCATCTGACTGATTAGCCCTTGGAATAATGCCATAATTCCCTGGGATGATGCCCGTGGTTACTGAGCTGGGGTAAGTTCAGCCCGCATTTTAAAGAGCACTGCTCTTAGGTACCTTCCAACTCTCAGTTCCTCTGTCCTTGAGTCTAGTCTTCGGACCAGGAATTTTTAGGAATACTTATCCCTTCTGGCCATTACATTTCAGGAAGAACATTAACATGCTTGAATGGGTCCAGAGTATAGTGACTGAGATGTAGGAATTCTGAACCAAACCGTACCAAGATCCAGTTGAGGCAACTGAGACATCCTATTTGTAGAGAAGGAGGAGAGGAAGGAGATGAGTGCTGAGTTCAAGTACAGCACCGGGAGGGCTGCCATTGGAGGGAAGCAGTATATATTAAACATCTGTTATATGCAAGGCACTCATTTGACCCTACAACAACACTGGGAGGTGGGTGCTATTACTATACCCATTTCACAGTTCAGAAAACTAGACTTCAGAAAACAGTTTAAGTGATTGAGGGTCACACAGCTCATTCATGTCTGAGGTCGTCTTTGAATTCAGATCTTCCTGTCTCTAGGTCCCCTCCATTGTGCCTCTTACCTGTCCTCTTCTCAAGGAGTATACTCCCAATAGGGTTCACAGAATTAAAAAAAATTAAAAGATAGATTACAGAATAAATGTAGGAAGGCAATCCCAAAGGAGAAGCAACTGGAGGGATTGGGAAAGAAAGTGAGCTTGGAAGTTGAATCTTAGCTAAGAGGGGCCGGTGAAGGGGTACAGCATGCCAGCCAGCCAAAGGCTCTCAGGTGGTGATGGAGCTTCCTGCTTGTCTTGTCAGGAGGCTGGCGATGCTGGATGGTGGGGGGGGGGGGGTGCTGGGAAAATAGGAGATAGGAAGGGCTTGGGAAGGAAGGGCTTTCAAAGCCAGGGTACGTTACACTGATCCAGAGAGACTGGGAACCACTGGAATCCACCGAGCAAGGAGGGCAGGGGGAACATAGGTGCAGCAGAGTTTAGAAAAATTCCTCTTGGCAGCTGAGCACAGGTTGTATTGGGAAGGGGAGACAGCTTAAGCAGGAGATTAATTAGAAAATCACTTGGAGAGAATGGGATGGTAGTGGCTTCCTGAGTGGAGATGGAGATGTTGTGAGGGAGACTTGGCAAGAGATGGCACGTGTGGGGAGAGAGGAAGGGGTTAAGGATGGCCTTCTTCTCTTCTCACCCCGTAATCCAGCAGCACCCCCACCTCTATGTCCCTGGCTTCAACTCTCCATCATGCTTGGTCTGGGCCCAGTATGCTCAGCTTCCTCATCCCCACCTTTGGGGGTCTTAAAGCTTGATTCAAAATCACCTCTCTCTCTCTGTCTCTGTCTTTGTCTCTCTCTCTCTTTCTCTATGTCTCTGTCTCTGTCTCCTTCTCTCTCTCTCTGTCTCTGTCTCCTCTCTATCTCTCTCTTCTCTGTGTTTATGTGTGTATCTATCTTTCTGTCTCTGTCTCTCTCTCTCTCTCTCTCTCTCTCTCTCTCTCTCTGTCTCTGTCTCTGTCTCTGTCTCTGTCTTTGTCTCTCTCTTTCTCTCTCTCTCTGTCTCTGTCTCTGTTGCTCTCTCTGTCTCTGTCTCTGTCTCTGTCTCTCCTTGTCTCTCTCTGTCTGCTCTGTCTCTCTCTGTGTCTCTCTTTCTCTGTCTCCCTCTGATTTCTCTCTCTCTCTCTCTCTCTCTCTCTCTCTCTCTCACATACACACACACACACACACACACACACACACACTTTACTAAAACCTCCCTCAAAAGGTTACTGCCCAGCTACGCTGTGTTTGTATGTATATATGTGCAAATATGTATATGATCTATGTATGTAAATGTGCATCTTTCATGTGTATATGTATTATGTGTATGTGTTATATAATACATGTGTATACACACAGTTTTTAAGTTGTGTCCCATTTTTTGTGATCTCTATTTGGGATTTTCTGGGCAGAGATACTGGAGGGCTTTGCTCTTTCTTCCAGCTCATCTGACAGATGAGGAAACTGAGGCAAATAGGGTGAAGTTCCTTTCCCAGGGTCAACAGCTAGTAGGTGTCTGAGGCCAGATTAGAACTCAGGAAGATGGATCCTGCTGACTCCAGGCCCTGGGCTCTATCCATCGTGCTACTTAGCTGCCCCACACTCATATACATGCATACATAGTATTTATTTACATACATATAGATGAGGGGCATGTTGTTTCCCCCATCAGACTGTGTTGTTGCCTTTTGTTGTTGCCTGCTGTTGCCTCCCTAGTGCTTGGAAGAGCACCCAGTAAGCGCTTAATAAATGCACATTGACCGATGACATTGAGGTTGGAGCCTGGGTGCCTGGGAAGATGATGGTGCCCTTCAGCGATTGGACAATTCAGTCTTCAGACTCTGGAGTCTGTCTTTCCATTGTGCTTTCCTCCCTTAGCTGGATTTTGGAGGGATAAGACCTCCGGGAGCCAGAGCTGAGAGAGGGAAGGGAAGGGAATTGGGACTGAGAGTATCAGTGAGCTTGGATCTGGGAGGGAGGTAAGCTGACCCAGTCTTAGACTCAATCTCTTTCCTCCAACGCAAGGTCCGCAGGGATGGCTGCCGTCTGGCTCGGCATCTTCTGTTCTTTCCTCTGCCAGGTGAGTGCTGGGCCTGGCCTTCCCCTGAGGTCCAGCCCAGAAGCGGGATGTCCTCTCTGGGGGGTCAGGAATGGCCGTGGCCGCCCAAAGCCCGACCTCAGGGAGAGGGGAGAACTCTTCAGGTTTGCTTTTTCTTGTTCCTGTGAGTTGGGCAAACACTGAAAGCTGAGTTTGGTCAAACTGAAAATCAGGGTGAGTCTGAGGGAATCACAGAGCTTAGAGAGCTAGGTTACAAATGAGGTGCCCACTGCATTCGTTGAGAAAATTTCCATATAAAGAATTCCCTGTATTGATGAAATAAGGAAATTTCGATGGTTCCTTCCAGCCTTAACCCCTGTGATTCAGACTTGGAATTCACAAGAACATGGCAGAGCCAGCTCTCTCTCTTCTAACCCAGGGATGTCATTTTGGTTCTCTTCAAGACCAGTCCCACTGTCTCCCCATCTCAGGGAAGATGTCCCTGTGTGCAAGAACCTAGGACTGGGCTACCTCGGAGCTGGCCCTTCCTTACTGGGGATGGGATTAATATCCACGTTGCTCAGAGGTCCACTGTTCCCCTCAAAATATCCCCTAAAGAGCCTTGGAGGCTGGGGATACTGGGATATTATAAAGTCATGATGGTATAGAGTCTGTCCTTCCTAGAGCCCTTTAAGATTCACAATTTAATTAAATAAATATTTATAAAGATCCTATTTTTGTGTTAAGTCAAAAGGCAGTATAAAATTATGGATAGAAAGCCAGCCAATCTCAGTATCAAGTCTTGATACTGACAAGTCAAATAACCAGCATTTATAAAGCACCTACTGCATGCCAGAAACTGGGAATACAAAACAAAGAAAAAAGATAGACCCTGTCCTGGTGGAGCTCATACATGCAAACTGTGTACAAAGAAGCAGGATAAATAGAAAACAAGCCAAAGGCCTTAGTCATCCTAGTGACCTGAACAAGTCACTTTACCCACTTTGCCTCAGTTCCCTCACTTATAAAATGATCTGGAGAAATAGCAAATCATTCCAGTATCTTTGGCAAGAGATCCCCAAATAAGGTGAAGATGAATCAGATATTACTGAAATGACCCACAGTAAAAGCTCCATTCTAAGGGAGAGACTGCATGAGTGGAGAAAGATATTGTGGAGCTAGAACTGCCAAGAATTGTCAGCAATCCTGCATGATAGATGGTGCAAAGATTATTGTTCCCATTTTTCAGATGAAAAAAGACCCTGAGGTAAAATGGCTTGTTCCTGGTCTTCCAGTAGTAAATGTCAGAGCTAAACTCAAGATTTCTGACGTTAAATACTTTCTAGCACACCTACTGCTCCTCCAGGGCACTCTGGTGATAGAGACCCCTTTCTTACTTTGAGAAGGGAAGAAATTAGGCTTGGGGTCTGCCCAGCTTGATTGCCCTGTTCAAGGCTACACAGGACCAGCTCTTCTGACCCCAGATCCATTGCTCTTTTCCCATTATAACCCCAAGTCATCATCTTTCTTTTTAAACCGTTTGGAAACAATAACTTGGGGTTCAGGACATCTTCCCCCACAGGTTGTACCTGAAGCTGTCACCAGTGAGTTCCACGTAGAAGTTCCAGAAAATTATGCAGGAAACTTTCCTTTGTACCTGAAGAAGGTAACCATGACCTGTTGTCACAGACCTTGAACCAGAGGCAAGGTGGAGAGGGAGGGAGGGAGAGGGACAGTCTTGTTTTGTATAACAACTTAAAGTGTTTGTGGTTGGAGTGGGGGCAGGGGTTGGGGTAGGTTTGCATTTTAATAGGGGATGAGTCAAATTAAGGAAGGTAGGATTTCAAGCATCATTGAGCTGAGACATTTAGAGGAAGGGAAATTTCTCAGCAGCCCTGAAATCATAAGCCAGTAAGTTGCCCCACCTCCCCAGAACATACATACATGTGTCATGGACTGTGAACCATGACATCCTGCAATCTCCCTCCTCACTGAACCAAAGGTAGGCCCTTCCAAGTAGAGCACTGCTCACATACCCTACCCAACCCACCTGGCCAAGACCTCTCCTTCAGGTCCCAGCTGCCACATCTTCAAATCCAGGATATTTAGCAGTCCTTCCTCCCAGTCACATTTCCCCCTCCATTCTCCCTCCTCTCCTAACCTTTCTCTGTTCTTCTGGCCCTCTCCACCTCAGCTGGACTTGCCCCCTGTGCATTCAGAAGGTCCTGCTGTGGTCCGAGTGACTGGTGATGAAGTTGCAGAAGGTCTTTTTGGGGTGGAATCTGACTCTGGTTTCCTGTTTGTGACCAGGCCCCTGGATCGTGAAGAGCAGGCCCAGTATACCCTTCAGGTATCAGCCACTGACCAATTCCTATGGCCCTCAGACAACTAGAAAGACCTGGTTTTGTTTTTTTAAGGAAATTCAATTCAATTAATTGATTAATTAATCAATTAAATTAATTTAATTTAAAGTTGACCTTAAATCCATGTTGTGAATAGTCAGCTCTATCAGGCAAGAGTATCAGGCTTACACTTAGATCTGGTTTTGAATCTCAACTCTGACACAAGCTAATGATGTGACCACAAACAAGTCTCTTGTTAACCTTTCTGAGCCTTGGTCCTTACATTTCAAATTGTTTGCCTTCTCAATGAGAGGGGGTTAGCAGGGAGGAAGGGAGAGCATCTGAACTCAAAAGTTTTTAAAACAAATGTTAAAAATTGTTTTTACATATGACTGGAGAAAAATAAAATACTAAATAAATTTTAAAAGTTAAACCAAAAAAATAAAAAAGGATGTTTATTGTTGACATGGATATGAGGTGTTATTGCTGGGAGAGAGACAGCTCTTTGTCTGCTGGGGAGGCAGATATCCCCCCAAATCTCTCTGCCAGGTGTATGTTGGATACCTATTTGATAAACAAAATACGGCATCTACTTCAGAGAACTAATTCATTTCCCTTGGTTTCCATGATGACCTCCCAGGTAATAATCACTGCTGAAGATGGAAGCCTCCTTTGGGGCCCACAGCCCTTGATAGTGCATGTAAAGGATGTGAATGACAATGTGCCTCAGTTTACCAAAGATGAATACATAAGGACCCTGAGCCAGGGTACCTATGCTGGTAAGTGACAACAGGGTTTGGGGATCAAAGAATGGGAATAATGGGCAATATTCATATTCCAGTGACAGCTCATCCATTGTTGAACAGCTCTAGCAGTTATCAGTTCTTCCCCTCCGGGAGTCTGTTACTTTGTCTAAAGATGAAGGGAGAAATGTCCAGGGATTGGAGTAAATGCAGAGAAAGACTTTGAAATATTGATGATTATCAGAACTAGATCAATAAGTTGGGAAACATGAGTGTGTTAGGGGTAAGTAAATAAAGTAGGAATGGTCCTCATGGAAAACCAGGACCCTTATGATGACAGCTAGTATTGATCCTTAGAACAATCCTATGAGGTAATTTTACAGATGATGAAACAGGCTGAGACAAGTTAAATGGCTTAACTCAGGCCACATAAACTAGGAAGTACCTGAGGGTGGATGTGAACTCAGTTCTTCATGACTGCAAGTCTGTGCCATTCCTCTAGATTATAGTACAATGGAAAGTAGATTAGATCTACAGTCAGGATTCCTGAGTTTCAATTCTGACTCTTCTATTTACTAGCTGTGTGACTTTAATCAAGCCACTTTTCTTATACATATAATAAATATAAAATACAAGGATTGATCTAGATGATTTCAAATGTCCTTTTAAAACTCTAAATAATATTATCCATGGTACCCGGGAGAAGTAGCATATGGAGGAATTTGGGGTGAATGTTAAAAGATGTCAGGAGGGTAATTGAAATGATGTGGTCCTTCTAAGAGCAATCATTCAACCATCACACTACTTCTCTCTCTCTCTCTCTCTCTCTCTCTCTCTCTCTCTCTCTCTCTCTCTCTCTCATTCCTCTGGTCAGATATACCCTTCCTCTATCTCAGCGCCACAGATGGGGATGAACCAGGTACAGCCCACTCGGACCTGCGTTACCACATCCTGAGCCAGATTCCAGCCCAGCCCTCCCCGGACATGTTCCATCTGGAAGCCAGGACAGGAGGCCTTGCCCTCAGTGAGAAGGGTAAGTAGATCCCATGTCCCCCAACCACTCCGACGGCCTTGGGCCTTGGAGGGTCTTGGAGGAGAATGTGGAAACATGAAAGCCAGATTTCTGAACTTTACTGTTCTCAGGGAAGGGGCTCCAGGTCCATGGGATGGTAGCAGTAAAGAAGCTCCTTCCTAAATATTGATCCTGGGAGTACATAATTCCCCCTTATCTTTCATCCTTCTCCTTATGGTAAATTTTACAATTAGCAATAATTTCATAAGCCAATTGATCCAAACATTAAGAGTCATGAAAGCACAGATGCTTTCCCAGGTGGTAATCTAGAAAGAAAGAAAGAAAGAAAGAAAGAAAGAAAGAAAGAAAGAAAGAAAGAAAGAAAGAAAGAAAGAAAAAAAGAAAGAAAGAAAGAAAAAAAGAAAGAAAGAAGGAAGGAAAGAAGGAAAGAAGGAAGAAAGAAAGAAGAAAGAAGGAAGAAAAAAAGAAAGAAAGAAGGAAAGAAGGAAAGAAAGAAAGAAAGAAAGAAAGAAAGAAAGAAAGAAAGAAAGAAAGAAAGAAAGAAAGAAAGAAAGAAAGAAAGAAAGAAAGAAAGAAAGAAAGAAAGAAAGAAAGAAACTACTACTTTTGGGACCACACAAATCATTAAGTTTCCTTGGGCCTCATTTTCCTCATCTATAAAATAGGGGTTTGGTTTAAATGGTCTTTGAGGACCTTTGCTGTTCTAAATCTACTATCCTAGAATGTTACAATCCTAGAATTGTATCATTAAGGAGACAAATCTCTCTAGTATTAATATTAGGAGGAAATTTGTCCTCCCCGTTAGGTCCCAAGTCTAACTCCTGTCTTAGACCAAATAACTTTCCTGATTGCTCCCACCTACACTCATACACTCATCCATTCATTCATCCAAATACTCACCTATGCAGAGATCCATCCATCCATCCATCTATCCACCCACCCACCATTCCTGTATCCATCTCTTCATTCATCCATCTAATCATCTGCATTTACCCAAAGAGCTTATAGCTCCCATAGCTATTTTCTGATACCTCTGATTGCTGTGTATCACAATTTCTTCCCAATAGCATTTGGACATTCTAATCCAGGGATCGTCAAACTTTTTAAATAGGGGCCAGTTCACTGTCCTCAGACTGTTGGAGGGCTGGACTATAGTAAAAACAAAAAGTTTGTTTTGTGGGCCTTTAAATAAAGAAACTTCATAGCCATAGAGGGGGATAATTGTCCTCAGCTAGCTCATCTGGCCCGCGGCTGTAGTTTGAGGACACCTGAATCTGTCCTGATACCAGACCCCAGACAGAGGTTGTGAGTTTCTAGTGGATTTGCCTCCACTCCGACCTACAAATAATGACTTCTTTCTTCTGTATCTTGTAGGAAGCTCTGAGCTTGATCCTGCTATTGTAAGTAACTACCAGTTGCTGGTGCAGGTAAAAGACCTAGGGGACCAAGCCTCAGGCCACCGAACCATGGCCACCGTGAATATTGTTGTGGTGGCAAATACTTGGTTTGTTCATGATTCGATCCACTTGGCAGAAAATCTTCAGAATCTGTGTCCCAATTCCTTCACCCATGTAAGTAAGAGCATAACCTATTTAGAGATCAAGAAATGGCAACCTAGGAAGGATCACTTTAAAATTATTTATATAGAATCCATATAAGAAGCAACAAGCACTTTTGTGGAGATTGTTAATAGAACAGAAGGAGTCAGGAGACCTGAGTTTTAGTCCAGGCTCTGCCATTTACCAATCCTAGGATCATTATCTACCAGAATGAAGTTGGATTAACAGCAACAGCACAATAATAACTAAAATTTATGTAGTGCTTTAAGGTTTGCAAAGCTTATTACATGTTAACTCACTTGATTCTCATAATCTGAGGCATCAAACATAGCATTCCTGAGTAAAGCCCAAACCAGATTAAAATGTCATTGGAAAATATTTAACCAAATAAAAATACAATAAAAATAGGGAACATTACATTTTAAAATTAAGTCAATATGTGACCCAGAGGGATGGCCCAGTTTTTATGGGAGTTTCACACCACTTCTCCTGATAACTCTGAGAGAGAGATGCTATTTACAGATGAGGAAACTGAGGCACAGGATATTTAAGTGACTTAAACACATAGGTAGCAAGCTGTCTCTGCACTTAACCATCTAAGCTACCAATCACTTCTCTCTGATCTTCAGTTTCCTCATTTGCAGCATAAAGGGCTTGTGCTAGATAATCACTAAGGGATTTTCTCATCCTGGAGTCCTATGCTGCCATGAATCTGTATTTCATGGTGCAAGGGGTCTGTATTTCTGAGGATAGATATGGTTCCAGAAGTTTAGGTTGCTCTGTGAGTCTGCAAGTGCACAATTCCATGGGGCTAGAATTACATAATCCAAGAAGCCTACATTTTATATGTCAATAGTAGTTTTATGACACTACAACCTGACTACTCTACCCAAGATAATGGTTCTTTGCTCGATGGCCCTTTGTCACCTCCAAAGGTCTCATCCATGATAAGTTCTGCCATTCTCATTCTCATTACCTTAAACATCCTCTCTTACAGCCTACAAGAGCGCACAGGTTAACAGTAAGGGTCTCAGACTTTGGGAGAAAATATGAATTTTGTCCTCAGGGATTTTATAATCTCAGTAGAGGGTTTTTTCCTTCCTTGGCTCCATCCATTGGAGGGTCCTGAGTAGGCTGCAAGAAGCCAGAGACCTGAAGGGTCCCAGCCTCTCCTTCTACCTCTGGGCTTCCCTGCATAGACAGCCCTTAGCCCCTGCTGGCTCCCTCATGGTGAGAAAACTTAACACCATCTCTAGGGATTCACGCCCACAGACAGGAATGCCTTTCAGAGAGTCTTAGCTTCCAGACAAGAGTCCAGAGGAGCCTAACTAAGCTCCTTCCCCTCCCCCGCAGCACCACCCTCCCCAGCACCATTGGGGAATCCCCTGGAATGCCCTGGGCCAGTGGGTAACTTAAAATAGCCCACTCGGCCATAACCGCCCGTAGGGGGGCCTGGGAAGGGGAGAAAGCCACATACTTGGAGATGTGCGTCACATGGCCCAAGAGACCCCATTCCCTCTCCTCCTCCCTGGCCCCCAGACCGCCCCGTCCCCCAGAACTCCTTCAGCAGTGACCCAGATGAAGGCTAGCTTAACTTAGGAGGAGGAAAGAAAGGAAATACATATTTGTATAAGGCCGACTGTGTCCCAGCACTATGATAAGGATTTTACAGATAATATCTCATTTAATCTTCATAAAAACTCTGGGAGGTCACTGCTATTATAATCCCCATTTTACAGTTGAAGAAACTGAGACAAAAAGAGATCCCAGGGTCACATGGCTAGTAAATGTCTGAGGCTGGACTTGAACCTGATCAGGCCTTTGAACTTCACGCCCAGTGCTCCATCCTGCCTCAGATGGAAGCCCTTGTTCTGGGATAGGACCCCCTTCCACCTACTCCTGTCCCAACTTTCCCCTCCTCAGTGGAAGGTCTGGGGGTCAGCCCAGACTCGACCTTTGCCAATGTCCAATTGCCAGATCTCTGAGGCTTTAATTGCAGCAGGAGAGGGTGAGAGAATACTGGCTGGAGGCAGGACCCCTGGTTTCAGTTCTTCCTAGATCCATGCTCTTGGGCTATGTTCTTCCCTTTTTCTGGGTTAGTCTCTTTATCAATATAAGTAAAACGAAGGGGGAAGACAAGATGGTGGCTAAGTTCCCCTTCAGCACCAGAATTCATGGGATCATAGAAAGGATTTTAGAGATCATCTAAATATACAGATAAAGAAACGGAGGTGTTCAGTGGACAGGTAACACATTCAAGATCACATAGATTAAGTAAATAGGTAAACTGAGGCTTGGATCCAGGTCCTCCGACTCCATCCAGATTCAGAGTCCTTTCCATTCCACTGTAAGGTCTCTATTTAATTCAATTAAACTAATATTTATGAAGTGCCTACTTTATAGGGGGAGATACAAAGTTTAAATTAAATACAATCTTCCTCCATTGAACTTAATGCCTTTTCAGGGATCTGACATTATATTAAAAAGTCTGTACAACAGAGAGATATAAAATAAAGTGAAGTATGAGATCAACTAGACAAGCTATTCTCAGCCAGGGGAATCAGAAGGCTTCCTGGAGGTGATGGTATAGGAGCTGGTCTTTTAAGGATGAGGCAGCTAAATGGCAATTTGAAATCAGGAAGATTCATCTTTCTGAGTTCAAATCCAGCCTCAGGTACTGACTAGCTTAACTGGGGAAATTATTTAACATATTTTGTCTCAGTTTTCTGTAAAACGAGCCGGAAAAGAAAATGACAAACCATTCCATTATTCTTGCCAAGAAAACCCCAAATGGGGTCACAAAGAATCAAACATGACTTGGATTTCAGTTTTTGAGAGGGATAGCAAAGACGTTGTGACCCTGGGGGAAGCAGGAGCAGAAAAGTAAGGAAGTCCAGGCTTTGTGGGGGCAAAGGCAACAGTCCAGTTTGGCTGGATTCTAGACAACTTAGCAGGGATCAGTATGAGACAAGAGTAGAAAAACAAAATAATGGTCTCAAGCGGCTGAACTGGTCCCAGGGACTTATTTATGATCAGTGAGAGGAGTTGGAGAAGCAGTCTCATAGGCACTAATAAAACTTCTCTGAAGACTCTATTGTCTCCCTCCTCTGAAAGAAGCATCCCCTGCTTTACGGACCACAGGCCTGACAAACAAACCTCTTGAATAGCATAAAGTTCTGTGATTCACCTGAGGTCCCCTGGGGACTTTGCTCAGGGCAGATTCAAGAGTCAGATGCAGGTCTCCCGACCCATGGTTCATACTGCCTCCTGTCCAGAAAGTGTGGGGAGTAGAAAGAAGCTCCATTCCCTTCAGGACCTGAGAACTCTCCAACTGACCATTCATTACAAGAAAGGAAAGGTGGCTGACCCGGATTTCTGCATATTGGGGTTGATGAAAATGAACCTATGAAGAAGGGGCTTGGCCCGGCTCTCGGTGAAGGCCTCTGCCTAGTCCCCCTTCCCTGCATTGTTCCCTCATCCTGTCTCCAACCTTCACCTTGCCCAGGTGCACTGGAGTGGTGGGGGTGTGGAATACCACCTGGAAAGCCAGCCCCCAGGGCCCTTCAGAGTGACCCACGAGGGAAACATCTGCTTGACCCAGGAACTGGACCGGGAGATGCAAGATAAGGTGAATAGAGTCGTGGTTGTTGGGAGAAGTTGGTATTTGGAGACAGAGACAGAGAATGAGAGAGAGAGACAGAGAGACAGAGAAACAGAGACAGAGACAGAAACAGAAACAAAGAGAGGAGAGAGAGACAGTCAGACAGACAGACACAGAGAAACAGAGACAGAGAGAGAGAGAGAGACAGAGAGAAAGAGAGAGACAGAGACAGAGAGAGAGACAGAGGGAGACAAAGACAGAGACAGAGAGACAGAGAGACAGAGACAGAGACAGGAAGAGAAACAGAGGAGAGAGAGACAGTCAGACAGAAAGACACAGAGAACAGAGACAGAGAGAGAGAGAGAGACAGAGACCGAGACAGAGAGAAAGAGAGACAGAGAGAGACAAAGACAGAGAGAGACAGAGAGAAAGACAAAAAGAGAGAGAGAAACAGAAACAGACATACAGAGAGACAGAGATAGATAGCGAGACAAAGAAACAGAGACAGAGAGACACAGACACAGACAGAGAAACAGAGACACAGACACAGACAGACATACAAAGAAACAGAGAGGTAGAAAGAGATGAAGAGACAGAGAGAAGAAGAGGGAGAGGGATGTGTATGTGGGGGTATGTGCATTGTGTACATGTATGTGTATGTATGTGCACATGTGTGTGTTGAGGGGACTTGGGGATGTTGGGGCGTGGCAATAACCTACTCCTATACTTTTAACCTCTGGTTACACTAATTTGATGAGAATTTTCATCATCAATTTTTGATGGTTAAAAAAAAACAAACATTTTTACCATCAATGTCATCTTTTATCTTGAGGGGACCCAGGAGAGGTAGTGGTGCATCAGAAGTGTTCCCAGGCTATCCAAGAGCTGTGGTCTCTTAGACTGGATTGTGGGAGTGAGTGGGGGTGGGGACCACTCAGACCAAGCTCCTGGGAATCCCTCTCACAGCTACAGCAGATGTAGTTTCAGCCTTTAGCTGAAGGTATCTGTCTGTCTATCTGTCTATGTCTTTGTATATATGAAGTTTATAGTATGTATATATGTATATATCTATATGTTATGCATGTATATTCATATGTACACACGTATACCTACTTCCATGTATATATGTGTGTAAAAACACACATACAGACACACAGCTGGGCTTCTTCCCAGGGGCAGCCTCTGCATTTTCATTTTACATTTTGTAGGGAATACACACCTATGCAATGTATATTACACTTCACACATTTATATTACCTCACACGTATTTATATATATTATAAAGTAACAAATTATATGTACGTGTGTGTAAGGAAAATGCAGCGGCCGTGGCTGGGAAGAAGCCCACCTGCGGCACCTGTGGGTGCAGATCCACCACACACACACACACCCAGAGCCGCGCGCCCTGCGCAGCCCGTCCCCTCCCCGGCCGCCCTCACCTGGCGCTTTGCTCCCGACAGTACCTGCTCTCCGTGTGGCCCAGGAACGCGGAGGGCCTGGCTTACAGTGACCCTCTGTCGCTAACGGTCCTCGTGATGGACGAGAACGACAACGCCCCCCGGTGCCCCCCGGCCGAAGCCCCGGCTGAGGTCCCTGAGCTCAGTCCGACAGGTGAGCCGGGATTCTGGGACGGGGCCGATCTCCCGGGAGAAGTCAGGAGACCGCTACTAGCGTCCCAGTGCAGCCACTGTGCGCTCCGGCCCGCGCCACTTTCCCCTTCCAGCTCGCGGTTTCCTCAGCTGTCTCAAACCAAGCTAAAAATCAGTCACCGTCAAAACCGTGTTCCTGGTGTTTTAAAAAATCGGAAGTTTGATCAATGGAACAGAGGAGGTAAACATGCCTCAAAAGCAACTGGCCATAGTAGCGGTGTCCTATAAACCCAAGGACACAATCTCGGGGCTCAGGACTTCCCTATTGGCTGAAAACTGCTGAGAAGTCCGGGACAGTCTGACAGAAACTAGAGGTGAGATCCACTCCTCATAAGCCATATTACACAAAAAGCTCCAAACGGATGCAAGTTCTAAATATGAGGGGTCATATCAGAAACAAATGAGACAAAGGAGGAAGATGGATAGAATTCTTTTTTCATCCTTTAAAAAAAAATATTTTATTTACTTTATTTTTATTTTATTATTATATTTATTATAGATTTATTTTATTTACTTTGTTAAATATCTCCCAATTAATTTTTTAAATTTTTGAGTTTTAAAAATCTCTCCCCTCCTTTATCCCTTCCCCCACTTTTAGAAGGCAAGCAATAAGATATTGATTTTATACATGTAAAGTCATGCTAAACATATTTAGGAGGAGAATTCTTAACTAAATAAGGGATAGAGATGAGTGTGAAAGATAAAATGATAATTTCCACTATACCAAATTGAAATTTTGTACAAGCAAACTCGAAGCAGTTACAATTAGAAGATAAAGAATTCACTGATTTTTACTTTGCAGCTAATTTCTCTGATAAAGTTCTGATAGCCAAGATATATAGGAAATGTATAGCAATATGTAATATACACATATTCACATACATACAATATGAATATATAGCAACATTCCCTAATAGATAAAAGGCCAAAGGATAAGGACAGTTTGACAGTTTTCAAAAGAAAAAATGCAAGCTTTCCAAAACCACCACATTGAGGACAAAAGGATGGGAAGAGGACAGGGCAGGAAGGGGGTATTTTATACCCCCTTCTTAGGTTCTAGGAAATGAAGAACCAGAATGGAAGATGGCTAAGGATGGCCAGGGATGGCTTGGAGCTGTTGATTATATTCAGATGGAAGTGAAAATGACCTCTCAAGAGTGTCCCAAATCAACCACTATGTATTTATGTATCTGTGCAAGGGCAGCCTCCCTCTAGTTAAATGGAATCCCCTGGAGGCTGTGGGCTGTCTGTATCCCCAAGTCCCAGCAAAATACATTGGACATAATAAGTGCATAATTAATGTTTGCCAAATTGAATTATTTAATGAGACCATTGGGGGGAAATCTGAGTGAAAATGGGAAAATGCTACTCATCAGACTCTTGTTTGTGGAGTGTCCTGTGGAAGGCCATAGTCAAGTCATGGTTACAGTCAGATTGTGGTCAAACCTAATGAATCATGAACAGACCATGCTTGAGGTATGATCTGGTCAGGAGCCAATCATGACTATCATATCATTGGACTGAATCTGCGGTCCTACTGTGCACTCCCACTGACAGCTGCTATTCCCCTCGTGTATAGGTATGGAGGTGACCAGGCTTCAGGCCACAGATGCTGATGACCTCAATACTCCTAACTCCCACGTGGTTTACAAGCTTCTCAGCCAGGACCCTCCTGGACCCGAGGGGTCCTCCTTCACTGTGGACCATCACACAGGGGCAATTGTGGTCCAGGACACCCTGATCAGGGCAGGAGAACTCTACAAGTTGCTGGTGCTCGCTGCCGACCTAGCTGGGGAAGAAGGGGGTAATTGTCTGTAAGATCCCTGTCCAAAGCAGAATTCATCCGCTTTCTCCCCACACCCTGCCTTCTTCCCAACTTTCCTATTATTGTTGAGAATACTACCAATGTCCCAGTCACCAGCCTTGAGGACACTCTTGCCTTCTCCCCTTCACTCACCCAGCATATTCAAATCTTATTTTTTCTATCATCTTTCCCATGTTTAATTTTTTCTCCACTTACACAGTCCCCAGCCTGAAACACATTCTCATCACCTCTCACTTGCACTACCATAAAAGATTTCTGAATGTTTAAGTGGCTTGGGATTCTCCCCCACCCATCCATCCTTCACTCTGCTGCCAAAGGGATTTTCCTAAAGGCCAGGTCTGACCAGCCACCTCCCTACTCATTTAACCCCACTGTCTCCCTATGACTTTCAGAATCAGAGAGAAATGCTCTGTTTGGCTTTGAAAGCCCTGGGTAACTTAGCCCCTGTCTACATTTCTTACACTGACTCCTCTCCACATACTGGGGGCAATGGGGCTTTCTCACTGTTCTTCCAGCAAGATATCTCATTTCCCATCTCAATGTCTCTTCAAAACTGGCTTTTCTCCATAACTGGATACTTTCCCCTTTCTTTTCCCAACCGGTTTTTCTTCAAGACTCATTTCCAATTGTGCCTTCTGCAGGAGGTCTTTGCTGGTCTCCCTAATGCCTTCTTCCCTCTGAGATTACCTCCTGTTTATACTGCCTGTATTTGCATGCTGTCTCTGCTCAGTGATTGACTGAGTGACCTGGGCCACCCCCTAGGATCTGCCCTTAGATATCTTCAGGGAGGGTATTGCCTCCTCTCAGACACTTCCGTCCAGCGGGATACAGTCATGTTTTGTCTGTCCTTTTGTCGGCTGCCTCCTTCTTAGGGATAGCCCCTGAAGGTCCCCTGGAAGATGTGACCTGGAACTTCCCCAAACACTCAGTGTTTCCTGGAGTGGAGTGGGTACAGAGGAGGGCAACTAGGTGATATTGTAAAGAAAAAACCTAGAGTCAGAAAGTTCTGAATTCAAATTTAGTTTCAGACCCTTGTATGATCTTGGAAGAGTCATTTAACTGCTATTTACTTCAGTTTCCACATCTGTAAAAATGGGGATAATTACAGCCTCTACAGGATTGTTGTGAGAATCAAATGAGATAATATTTGTAAAGTGTTCTGTGACCTTAAAATATTATATAAATGTTAGCTATTATTAACCATTAGGGAAGGAACAGGGGGAAATAAGCATTTAAGCACCTACTATGTACTAGGCACTATACACTTTACAAATATTATCTCATTTGATCTTCACAACAGTTCCACAGATGCTATTATTATCTGCATTTTATAGATGCAAAAACTGAGGCTTATCACAGTTAAGTGACTTTTCCAAGATCATATAATAAGGGAATGAGGTTGAATTTGAACTCAGTTCTTCCTATTTTTAGGGCCAATGCTCCATTTAGTTGACCCTAGATGAGGGCATCCCAGACCCATTTCATAGATAGATGTGCTGAAGAACATAGGGATACTTAATCTGGAGAAGAAAAAAACTTCGGGGAAACACAATTACTGTCTTCGAGTATTTGTAGGACTATTTTTGGGGAGGGATTAAACTTGTTTTGCTTTTCCCACCAGCCTCAGCCCAGAATTAGCTTTGGGAACCATGGGCTGCAGAAATGGATTTAGGTTCTTCAAAAAAAGAAAACTTCCTAATCGTTAGAAATGTGCAAAAAAAGAATGGGGTGCCTGAGGAAGAAGTGAGTTTTCCATGGCTGGAGGTCTTCAAGCTGAGATTTAATGACAATTTGTCAAGGATTTTATAATGGGACTCTCTTCTCAGGTAGGGATGTGCCAAGAGAATCTCTGAGAGGTGTTTTTGGTAATTTTGTGGCTTCTAGGTTTGAGCAGCACCTGTGAAGTCACCATCAAGGTTCTGGATGTGAATGACCATGCCCCTGTATTCACAGCTTCACAGGTAACAAGAGAGGGATGTAGCCAAGAGAGTGGTGTGGGAGGAGCTGGGGAAGGACCCAGAGACCCAGAGGGAAAAATATCAAGTCCCCAGCTATAGATAGAGCACTGGAGTAAAAAAAAAAAAAAAAAAAAAAAAAACCAACAACAACCTGAGGTCAAATCCAGTCTCAGACACTTACTAGCTATGTCATTGAGGGCAAGTCATTTAATCTCTGTTTGCCTCAGTTTCCTCAACTGTAAAATGGGGATAATAAGAGCACTTTCATCCTAAGGTGGTTGTTTGTTTGCTTTTTGCTAAGGCAATTGGGGTTAAGTGACTTGCCCCAGGTCACAACAGCCAGGAAGTGTTAAGTGTCTGAGACTAAATTTGAACTCAGGTCCTTCTGACTTCAGGGCTGGTGCTCTAACTACTGCGCCACCTCGCTGCCCCTGAGAAAACATTTGTAAAGCACTTAATGCAGTGCCCAGAACATAGTAGGCATTTAATAAATGTTCATTTCCTTTCTTTTCTTCCATTGTGCTAAATCCTCTTTATCCTGGGGCTGATCAGAGGATTTATAGCCAGAAAGGAACTTGACTAGATCATCTAGTCAAACATCCTCATTTTACAAGATTGGGAAACTAAGATCCAGAGATGAGAAATGACTTTTCCCATCACAGTAAAGAGCAGAGTGGGGATTCGATCCCAGAGCCGCGATCTGGGGCTCTTTCCCTTCTATTCCGCCTCTCTGGGATGTCCTGTCTCTTGCTCTCAGTACGGACCAGTCAGCCTTCCCGAGGATACAGTGCCAGGGACGCGAGTAGCCACAGTCACGGCCACAGATGCTGACCTGGACCCTGAGTACACCAGGATTGAGTTCTCCATTGTGGAGGGAGACCCCGATGGGACATTTGTCCTAGACTCAGACCCGCAGAGTGGCCACGCGGACATTCGGCTTCAGAAGGTGAGGGGCCGGGGGAGGGACGCTCATGGGACAGAGCAACTGGAGCTTCTCTTGGGGGGCTCCATTCCCTGCCCCTGGGACTGAGAGAGATCTGGGGGGGGGCAGAGACCTTCCCTGCTCAAGCACCCATTCTGGGCATTTAGGAACGGACTGCAGGGAGTTGAATGAAGGGAACTGGTGTGTGTGTGTGTGTGTGTGTGTGTGTGTGTGTGTGTGTAACACAGCAGAAATCCAGCAGCTACATGAGTCTGGGGTACGCCCAAGTGTGATATCCATACAGCCATGTGATATATACTAATGATCGTGACTCCCCCTTCCCCAGCAGTTTAAGGTTTGCTGTGTACTGGATAGAGCACTGACCTGGGAGTCAGGAGGTGCTGAGTTCAAATCCAGCCTCAGACACTTACGAGCTAATTAATAACTATACTAGTTTTGTGGGGGGGGGGAGGGTGCAAATGGTTTTTAATCTATTGATTTTTATTAATGACTTAAATAAAGTCATAGATGGCATGCTCTTATATTTGTGCATGATACCAGAAGGAGAGAGAGCGCTAACATACCAGATGATAAAGTCCAAAAAGGCTGAACCTCATAAAATAAATTCCATAAGGACAAATATAAAGTTCTATACATTGATTAACCACATTACAAGTATAGGAGAGGGAAGGCATGCTAGATATCAGCTGCTCTGAAAAAAAGATCTGGGGCTTTTAGGGGAGCAATATTGGGAGGTAGACAGTAAAAATACTACTATGTCCATTTTATAGACAAAGAAATTGAGATTAACAAAGGAAAATTATCTTGTTCAAGGTCACACAGCTGTAGTAAAACTTGAAGCAAGACTTTAAACTTGGATCTCCTGACGTTTGGGTCAAAGTCAAGAGAGGGAGAAAGGCCATGTTGTCATGGGAGTATACTAGAGAACACCTGGACAGAGGGAAGATGTAGATGAGGCATTCAGGAAGCAGATCACAGAATGAGAATTGGAAGGGACCTCAGCAGTTGTCTATCTACCAGTTATATCCAAAAGGATTCCCCACTATAAAATGGTCATTAAGTGGATGTCCAGTCTCTCCTGGAAAACTTCCAAGGAGAGGGAGTTTACCGCCCCTTGGGACAGTCCATTGCACTTTTGGACAGTTGTAATTGCTAGGAAATTTTTCTGACGTTAAGCCTACGTTTGTCTTTTTTTGGAATTTCCACCCTTGTTCCTGGTTACTTCCATTAGCGCCAAACACAACAAGTCTGATCTTCCCACATGACAAATACTTGAAGATAGCCATCATCAGGTCTCTTCTGAGTTTTCTTTTCTCCAAAAATCTTAAAAACCTATCAGAGGACTTTATAGTTGCTCCTAGAGCTAATCATGGGCCTTAGGAGTTGATTGAGTAGGAGAAAGGAAAGAAAGAAATAAGTATTTATTAAACATTTACTTTGTCCAGGCATTGTGCTCATCCTTTTAAAAATATCTTATTTGATCCTCTCAACAGCCCAAGGAGATAGGTCCTATTATTACTCTCATTTTATAAATGAAGAAACTAAGGCAGACAACGATTAAGTGACAGTATTTAAATGGAAAGAAAGTAAGGAAGATAGAGAAGGAAAGAAAGAAAAAGAAAAGGAACAAACAAAAAGGAAGGAAGGAAGGGAGGGAGGGAGGAAGGAAGGAAGGAAGGAAGGGAGGAAGGAAGGGAGGAAAAAGGGAAATGAAGGGAGGAAGGAAGAACAAGAAAGAAATGAAAGAACAAAGAAAGAGTGTAAGGAAAAAAGAGAAAGAGAAAAAGAGAGTATAAAAAGAAAAAAGAAGGAGGAAATAAAGAAACAAAGGAAGGAAAGAAGGAAAGAAGAAAAGGAGGAAGAGCGGGAGGAAGGAAGGAAGGAAGAGAAGAAAGAAAAGAAGAAGAGATGGGAGGGAGGAAGAATAGAAGGAAGGGAAGAAGAAAAGAAGATATGAAAGCAGAAAGAAAAAGAGAGGGAGAAAAAAAGAGAAAAAGAGAATAAAAAGGAAGGAAGGAGGGAAGAAAGAGAGAAAAGAGAAAGAAAATAAGGAAGAAAGAAAGGAAGAGAAGGAAGGAGAGAGGAAGGAAAGTCCTGGTGCTTTTTCCCCTAGGGGCAAATCCCTTATAACCTCTCCAGACTTTAGGCAAGTTCCTAGCACTCCAAGTTATATTCAGATTGTGATCCACTTTGGTAGAAGTTTTGTCATTTATATATATATATATATAGGCTAAACTACTCTACTAGGAACTACTCTACTAGGAGAATTCTGTCAATGTTGTTTAGCTAAATTTTAGTGAGACATTTGACAAACATAGAGACAAAATTCTAACTAACAGACAAAATAGGGAATCTTAGCAAAGACGAGAGTACAGTTAGTGGTTTTGGAACTTGCTGAATGATTGGACTCAAAGTGTTATTATTTTATGTCAGCCAGGAAGAAGGTCTCTGGTGTAGTGCCCTAGGGAGCTGTCCTTCATTCCATACTGCTTAATACTTAGGTCAGACTTGAATAAAGGCATAGATAGCACATTTATCCATTTTTCCGATGACACTAGATGAGTCAGGATCCAAAAATATCACAGGCAACAAGCATGATGGGATGAATCAAAGGAGCTGAAGCCCTCTGTAAAATGGGAATAGCACTCTCAGTAGTACTGCTCTCTCTGGGCTACTTCTAGGCTCAGAGGAGATAATGCCTGAAAAACATTTAAAAAGTCCAAGGTACTCCTATTGATATCAGCTGTTACTAGTAGTAAGGGTAATAAGATGAAGCGTAATAGAAATAAATGGAAAATCCCACACAGATTGAAAAAAATAAATTACAAAATTGAAAGATAAGACAATTAGTCTGAAAAAGATGGGATGGGGTGGTTAATGAGCTGAAAGATGACTAGGAGACCTCAGGCTGATGGGGCAGCCAAAAAGGCTTGTGCACTATGAGCTAAGGTTCAGACTAGGGATGGTGCTATTGTCCTCTGCCTTGATCAGACCTTGCTGGAAATGTTGTGCTCACCTCTGGCTGACGCATCCGAGAGATGTTCAAGGGCATCTGGAGGAGACCTCATCCGGGTCTTCAAGACCTTGAAGAGCTGGCAAGGCGGAAAGGGTTTGGCTGGTTCTATTTGACCCCAGAGCTCATAACTAAGAGCAAAGTTGTAGAGAACTCCATTGGGGGAAAAAAAGATAACAACAAGAGCTGACCCACAATGGAAAGCACTGCCTCAAAAGGCTGTGGATTTCCCTTCCCTAGAGATCTTCTGGCTGATGACCATTTAGGGAGATGGTAGAGGGAGGGAAAAGGGGTGGATGGAGTGCCCATCCTGGAGTCATGACCACCTGAGTTCAAATCCAGCCTCAGATACCTACTAGCTGCGTGACATTGGGCAAGTCACTTAAACCTGGTTGCCTCAATTTCCTCAACTGTTCAATGACCTAGAGAAGGAAGTAGCAAACCATTCCAGTATCTTTGCAAAAAAACCCTAAATGGGTAACTGACAACAACTTAAAAACAACAACAAAGAAAGGAAAAAACTACAGCTAGAATACTGGATCTGGAGTTCAAATCCAGCCTCAGACTTTTACTGGCTGTGTGACCTCAGGGAAATTATTTAACTCTCTGACTGCCTCAGTGTGTTCACCTATAAAATAGGAAGAAATAGCACCTAGCTCATAGGGTTATTGTGAGAATGAAATAAGATAATATTTATAAAAAGCTTAGCACAGTGCCTCAAGAGGAGAAGGTACTTAATAAATCTTTATTTTTTTTTTTATATCTTTCTCTTTATTTCCTTTTTTGAGTGGACAGGATCTGTGTTCAAATCCTGCCTCGAACATTTATTTACTAGCTATGTATATCTGAGATAAATCTCTTATCTATAAAATGAGGATAATAACAACACCCATCTCTCAGGGTTTTTGTGAGGATCATCTGAAATACCACAAATAAAATGCTTAGCAAACCTTAAGGTCCTTTATAAATGCTAGCTATTGTTATTATTATAACTCCAGAGACACATACATAGGTGCAGATGCTAACAGACTTAAGCAGATAAATTTTGACTTACTGAGTTTTCTTGCCTCTCTTCCCCTGGCACCAGAGACCAGACCCTCCCCCACGTATTGGCTCTTTGTTAGTCATTCTGAGGAATTACAGCTTTCAGGGGAAACTCTGCTCTTATCTTGGATTGTCTCCCAGTGTGAATTTGGGAAATGAGTTCCAATTTCCCCTTGTTAACTACATTAGGCAGTTTTCCCCAATGGAGTGGTGAGGGAATGCAGTAGAGCCCAGAAAACACACTTCCTCCCCTCCAGCCCCTCGCTCAGTTCACTAACCCCATTAGTTTTAGTCTATGTGAAGCTACTCCCTCACGGACCCTTCCCCCTCTGTTCTTGAGTCTTATGTCTCCAATGAGATTCTGGACTCCCTCGAGATAAATACTCAACTTGGAGTGCAAAAAATGTTTTTTTTTTTGTTTTTTTTACTTGATAACTAACTATAGATATAGATATAAATGCATTTTAATCTCTCTGGGTCTCAGTTTCCTGATATGTAAAAAAAGAGATACCCCACACAGGTATGAGAAGAAATTAAAATTCTCTAGAAAAGTTATTTGCTATTATTAGTGTTTCCCCTCTCTCCCTCCTACTGTGCCCAGGACAGAGGTACATCTGCAGTAAGGCAGTGTATTTGCCTTATTGTTATTTGTCCTTTGTTCTCAAAGAGGTCCATGACATCTGTGGATTCTGCTCTCTGTGACTCAGTTTCCTCACCTGTCAATGAGGGAGTGGGACTAAAAGGCCTCTCAGGTCCCTTCTTGAGCTATAGCCTCATAGATCAGTCTTCTCTCCCAAAAGTCTAATGATCTGATCTCCACGGTAGGTGTTTAGGGACTGGGGAAGTGCTGATCCTCCCCTCCCTGCTCCCTTCCCTGGCTGGAGGGGGGCAGTGGGGAGTAGGGGAAAGCAGCAGGAGTCTCTAGAAACTTGTTTGGCCAAATAAGGCGAAAACTGACTTTCTCCTCCTGGCACATCCTGGGCCCACCCCAAGGTTGGCAGCTGCTCCTGTACAGGCCCTCCACCCGGGCAGGGAGGGGTGGGAGTACAGAGGCATCAGGTGCTGCCGCACTCAGACAGTTCAGACAGAAGGTGGGTAAAAGAACTTTGGTGGGAATCTCTTCAGCCTGGAAGCCCGCAGACGGCTAGTACAGAGGCAGTCATTATCTGAACGGGCTGTTTGGAAGGTAAAGAAAGCTCTGAGGAGATAGATTTATAGGAAAAAAAGCTCTTTTTCCCTGTTCCTGCCCCAATTCCTAACCCTGAGCCTCACAAATACGGGCTCTAGGTCTTGAGGAAAGCCCACTAGAAAGTGGGGGTGATTCTATGTGTTACATCCCCACTAGAGTAGGCACAGCTCAGGGGACCCTCCCCGGGATTTTCCTGTATAAAGAAACATACTCCCCTTTCCTTCATCACCCTCAGCCTCAGAAAATGTGACTGACTGTTCCTCCAACTCCCCTGGGGAATGGCAGTCTTGTAGATTGTAACAAGAGGTTATTCAGACACAAGGAAGAAATGGGGATTTAATTTAGTTGGCAATATTTGAGGAGAAAGTAATCCCTTGCCACTAAACCATTTCCTTGGACTTCAGGACTTTTTCTGTGGCATGTGGCCCTTTCGGCGTGTCAATCCAGCTTGGAAAGAGGAACAAAACAGCCCTTAGCATAGAGTAACTATGGTAGGAGAGAAAATGACCATCATTTATTAATTTGGTTCAACAAGCCTTTATTAAGCACCTACTAGTCTCAGACAGTGGACAAACAAAAAAAAAAAAAAATGACTACAGGCCCTGCCCTCAAGAAGCTTACAGTTTACTGGGGGAGAAAGAACATGTCACAGGTAAGTAAATAGTAAATATGCACAAAGTGCAATTTGGGGGTGGCAGGGGAAGAACTCAGTTGATGGATAAAGATGTAAGAAGAAAGTTGTCTGAGCCCTCAAGAGAGCTAAGAATCCGTAGAATTAAAGGTAAGGAGGGAGAGCATTCTGGGATTTTAGGCCCAGCCGGTACAGAGACAGAAAATATTACATATGGCGCATGGCAAATAGACCAATTGGACTAGGGAGGTCAAGGAAGGCTTTTCAGTGCACTTTAATGGGTGGTTAGGAAATTTTAGGAACCCTAGGGACCTTTGGTGATCCCCAACTTCTCTGGTCCCAGAAACTAGATTACACTTCAGCCCCAAGCTACGAGCTGGTGATCATGGCTAAAAACCCGGCAGACCTCGTGGGGTCAGCGACGGACTCTCCAGTCACAGCCTCCGTGACCGTGCTGGTGGAGGAACCCATGTTGCCACCTGTCCTAAGCCAGGAGAGCTATGAAGTCACCATCTTAGACAGCACCCCGCCTGGGACCCTCCTGCTGACCATTGGGCCCGAGGATCCCCAGAGCCCACCCCTCAGGTAACAGCCTGCCCTTGTCCTCTTGGACCAGGGGCCCAAGGATTGCCTTCCTGCTCCCTACCCCAGTCCGTCAGCACCAAGCAGGAGTTTTGGAAGCCCTCTGCTCTCCATTACCAGATTTGTGGATTAGCCATCATTTGAATTGCAAGGACTCCTACATTTAGAACCGAGGCAGAGGCACTATGAGACCATCTAGCCAACGCACTTATTTTAGAGATGGAAAAATGACCTACCCAACTTTCTAATCTTTTTACTACTTAAAATTGGGAATTTGGTTCCCTGATTAAGTATCCTTGCCACTACAGAGTATATCACAATATGCAACAGCACAGATGGTCTCAGAACTCAGATAATCCCCAAATCATTTCTTTTCATCTTGGAATGTTCCCTCTGATGATTTCTCTATCAGAGTCTCTAGTGGAGGGTGTTATTAGAACATATATAGGTATATATATGTATGTATTCTGATGATTTCTGTATCAGAGTCTAGGCTGAGGGTGTTATTAGAACATCTATAGCTATATATGTATATGTTCTCATCTATATTTCTATACATGTAAGTATTCTATTTTGTTACACATTTATTTGTTTACATTGGGTTGGAACCATCTGGCCAAAGACAGATTTGGAAGGAATTGGCTGTGAATGCTAGTGAAGGGATTGGTGGCTGGAGGTGAAAGGGGACGTTAGAAGAAAGGATGAAAAAAGTTCACTTTATACCCCTACTGCTTTCTTACATGTAGTTTGCTCTTAATAAATATTTATTGCATTGAGGGGGAAAAGATTGGCTTCAAGTCAAGAGAAAGAACTAGATTGAAGTCAGGAAGACTTGGATTTAAATGCTGTCTCAGATACTTACTGTGTGATCCTCAGCAAGTCCCTTAACTTCTGACTCAGTTTCCTTATTTGTAAAATGAGAAGGACAGATGTAAGACTTCTAATGTTCCTTCTAGTTCTAAATCTATGATCCTTTGATAAATTCTTACTGGGTTGGGCAAGTCACTTTCTCTGAACTTCAGTTTCCTCATTTGTAAAATAGGAATGCTAAAACTTGCACACAAGTTTTATCCCACAGAATTGTGAGGAACATATTATGTACATCTTAAAAGCATAGATATATGGGTTTTAATATGATTATACTCCTTCTTTCATGGCTGTCCACCCCCTATCCACCCACTCAGAGGCACTCCTCTAGGTGGGACAACATTCTGGTAGACAAGATTGATCCCTCCTGGTTGAGAGAAAGGGCATTCTTACCATGGCAGAATCCCAGGATTTAGAGCCAGAAGTAACACTGGAAATGATCCATCTAACTCTCTCATTTGACAGATGAAGAAAAATGAAGACCAAATGTGATTTAGCTCCGGGTTTGGTTCTGACTTCATGTGATTAGCTCCCTTCTCCCATTTCCAGCCTTCAGCTGCCTTTGGCCCATCCCCAGAGCCTGTTTGACAGAATAATATTCAAGTCAAATCAGGCAGCATTTATTAAGTGCCTACTGAGTGCCAGGCACTGTGCTATATAATCACTGAAGATACCAAGGCAAAACAACACATCTTTGCTTTCAAGGAATTCATAGTCTAAAATCGAACATTTATTTAACTTCATGGCTTGCAAGATGCTTTACATATATTATCTTCTTTGATTCTTATAGCAATCCTAGGCTATGGGTGACACTATTATCTCCATGTCACAGATGAGAAAACTAAGGACTGGAGAGAGGAAGAGGCTTGCCTTAGATCACACAACCAGCAAGTGTGTAGCAGGATTTAACTCAGCTCTTTCTGATTCCAAGATCTGTTCTAAATCCACTCTGCCATGCTGTCTCTCCCTTCCTCTCCATGTTGATACATCTCTGCCCTGTTGTTGGGGAGCCCAAAGCGTTCATGTCCCTAATATCTTGGCTACAGTCAAATGATCCCTTTGGGATTGTTCCAAGGTCTCCCTCCACTGCCCCCCAAAAGCACAGGTCCAGACCACCATCCAATGATTGGTTCCTTGTCCCAGAAATGATGGAACCTCCTCCTGCTCGGGTCCGCACACCCAGGACTAGATGCTTGTTGAATTCATGAATATTTGATTGATGAATTGATGAATCATTGATGAATAATGATCCCTTTTGTTTTTTTCTGTCCTCACCCCACTCTGATCCCCCTCAACTGCCCTTCACAGAATCTCAGAGGGGGAGGGATCTCAGAGGGAATCTAGTCCAGTACAGACCTCTCAGTAATCCCCTTTGAATCACCCGGACAACAACCACTTAGCTTTCATTGGAAGGCCTTCAGAGAAGGGGAGCCCACTACCTACTCCTAGGGCCCACTGCCCTCTAGAATAGTTCCTATTGTTAGAAAGTCTTGTTTTGTATTCAGGGGCAGTTGGCCATTGGGCAGCAACTCGTTAGCAGTTCTGTACTTGTTCTTCAGCCCTGCTCCATACCCTTCTTCAATTCTTCTCTACCTAACTGGAACTGGCCATTCCACCATCCCAAGATTCCTTGGGTGGGAGGCTTGGGTCTGAGAGAAGGTGGCAGTGAGTGCTGCTTGCTACTGCCTTCTAGACCTCGGGGAGGTCTTTTAATCTGTCCAAATCTCACTTTTCTTGTGGGTAAAATAAGAGGTTTAGACCAGATGGTCCATCTTCTGCCATTCTCTTAAGGCAACTGGGAGATGTAATAGACTTGGATTTAGGAAAATCTGAATTCAAATCCTCCCTCTGACACTTACTAGCTGTGTGTCTCTGGGCAAGTCCCTTATTATTTCTTACTCTTGGTTTCCTCATCAATAAAATGAGAACAATAATAGTACCTACTTCACAAGGTTGTTGTGAGAATGAAAAGAGATAACAGTCCAATAGAGAAGGAAACATGTAGGTACAAGATACAGACATGTGAATGGGAAGGTATTACAAACAAGGAAACAGAGGTCTGAAGAAAACACGTCTCCAAGATCATATGAAATATGTGATAGAACCTGGGTTTGGAATCCAAGTGTTCTGGCTGCAGAACCAGATGATTCTGCCATACTACCAGGGATGGTTTGTAAGGGAGGCAGCATGACACAGTGGAAAGAGATCTGGATTTAGAGGCAGGCAGATTTGGATTTGAATCCCAGCTCTTCCAATGACTAATTGTGTGTCCTTGGACAAGTCACAACTTCCTGTGCCTTAGTTTATTCATCTGTAAAATCCGGTTGAACCAGATGCACTCTATGGTCTCTTCCAGCTCTAAATATATGATTCTATGGTTTTTTCCAGGTTTAGATGTCAGGAAACTAAGACAAGTCCCACTGTACAATTGGGGAAACTGAGGCACAGAGAGCAAAGGACACACTTTCCTCAGAAAAGTTTTTATAGAAGCCCTTTCTCCCATTCTCTCACCCGTCCCCTTTTTTCTTCCATTCTGTCCCGTGTCACCTCTCCACTCTCATACTAATGTGTCCATAGGTTCTCGATGATGAACGACTCTGAAGGTTGGCTGTCCATTGAAGAACACTCTGGAGAAGTCCGAACAGCTTCAAAACTGGGGTCAGGACAGCCTAAAGAAACATATATTGTACAAGTAGTGGCCGAAATCATGGGTAAGGGAGAAACACACTTTTCTGAGGGACTGAGTCCACACTCTGAAAGATTCAATGTCAGACAAAGAGATTCTAAGAAAAAAGCGAGAAATGACAGAAAATAATGGGGTTTTTTTTCCCATCAAAGCCAAAAAGTGTATGAAGCCCAGAACCACAAAGTCTGAGTTGGAAAGGACCTCAGAGATGATCTACGCCACCCTACTCCCAAGCAGCCATACCCTTTCAACATCCCCAACAAGTGATCATTCATCCAGGCTGCTTTCAAGACAGAAATTGATAAGAAATTAATCATGTCTCAAGGCAATTCAATCCACTGTGGGATAGTTCTATATAGATCTACAACCTAGGTCTATAAGGCATCATTAGGGATATTCCCCCGGGCACCCTACTCCATGAACAGGGGTCCATGACCCTCACATTGACAAAGACCTTTCCCCATCCCCTCCCAGCACTCTCTACCATGACCATCTAGCTCAACCAGATGAAAATAACCAATAGTTGACCAACCTGGTAGGTCACTTATACCCAGTTGTCTAAAATAAGATATTTCTCCAAAGGCCAAGGGTGGAAAGTTAACCCCCATCACTCCCACCCCCATCACTTAGAGCTCCTGACATAAACTAGTTATTGCCATCTTCCTAGAGACAAGAGAGCACCTTACATTAGCTGGTTACCACTGTGTCCTTAGTGATCAAGGGTATCTGAGTAATGGTAGGAAGAGGGGATTCTTCAGGGGAAATGAACTAGGTGAAGAGAATTTGACTGAAATTTCCTACTTAGCACCTGGTGGCTTTGGACTCTGGGCTTCAGTTTTCCCATATTTACAATGATGGGGTTAGATTAGAGACAGGGTTCTTAAACTGTGTATCATGGATTCTTTGTCAGTCCTGTGAAGTCCAAGGCCCCCTTTTCAGGATAATGTCTTTAGAAGCATAAAGCAAAACTTACAGGATGGTGAAAACAATAATATTAAAATATTTAGGTCCAGTTTAAGAATCCCTGAATTAGATCTCTAAGGCCCTTCCCTAATTCAAGGACTTGGGATGGGTTGGGGGAGAAGGTGCATATTTTCCTGTCCCCTGATGGAGAATCAGAGATTAGAGCTATAAGGAACCACAAAGAGAAAGCATAATTTAGAGATTTAGTGCTAGATTTAGAGACAAGAGTTACCTGGGTTTAAGGACCGCCTTTGACGCTTACCAGCTACATGACCATGGAGAAGCCCCTTAACCATCAATGAAATAAAGGAAGTTACTGAGATGTCTATCCCAATTCTAAGATCTGTGAGCCAAGAGATCATGTCATCCACTCTGGTTTTAAAGATGAGAAAAATGGAGGCCCAAAGTCAAGGTTCCATAAGTAGAAAATGAAGAAACTGGGATTCAAAGCCAAGAATTTTGATCCCAAGAGCCTTCTTCTCCCTGAAGAACAAATGGAAACCCAGTTCCCAATCCCTAGTTAGCCTGCTTTCTGGAGAACTCACTCCCTACATAACCAGTCCTATCCACTTTGAAGAGGGGGGAAGGTCTTTGACCTTGGTCTTTGATTCTTTTGCAGACCATCCCAGCCTGACTACCACTGCAACCCTGGTGCTTTATATAATGAGGGATCTCTCATCTCATGCTGGAAAATCATCCTCCCTTCCTGCACCTGCCCCCACCCCGCTCCAGATCCTCTGCACCCCCCAGGACATGCCACAGGGAGTGGTCATCAATGGGCTACAGCATCGGGGAGGATCTGCTGCTGACGACGACCCCTACTCCTTCGCCCTGAGTGAGGACCCCACGGTGCAGAGAGAGTGGAGGCTCCAGGCACTCAATGGTGAGTCTAGGGTTGGGGAGGCTGAATGTCTGGGTGCTTATTCTTGAATAAGATGCAGTGGGAGTTGAGGAACTAGATAACCTGCACTTGTGGAAGATCATTTTCCCTCTCTGGGTCTCAGTTTCCCTATTTGGGAAAATGAAAGAGGTGAACTAGATAATCTCTAAGGTGTCCCCCAGGCTCAGTCTTGAGATCCCTCCCACACTGAGTCCTGGCCACCTTCTGTCTATCCCCACATCCCTGCTTCCCTCCTAGGCACCCACGCCTACCTCACCATGGCCCTCAGCTGGCTGGAGCCCCAAGAATACTTCATCCCGGTTTTCCTGACACACTCGGCTCAAACCCAGCAACTCCGAATAAGAGGTAAGACCACGTCAGCTCCCCAGGGGCTGGGGCCGGGGAGGGGGCCAACCAAGCATCTGAAAGAGAGGTACGAAATATGGTCCTTGTTCCTTAAGAGCTCAATGGATGGAGTCACTCGAGGTTCCCCTGGCAGACTTCATTTCCTCAGAAATGTACAGCTCTGGCCCCTAAAGCTGCCTCAGTCAAATAGAGACCAATGAAGACCTCAGCTTCAAGAGGACAAGGTCTCCCACTGCATCCAGGGCCATCTCCAGTCATTCTGATCTATATCTGGCCACTGGATCCAGATGGTTCTGGAGGAGAAAGTGAGGCAGGGGACCTTGCACAGCCCTCCCTCCCTTAAATCCAATACACTTGCAAGTCATGAAATCTTCTCTCTCATGTCATGGTCCTCTTGGAGAAGGAAGGACAAACAGCAACTCCTGCTACACTAAGATCTAGATTCATCATTTCTCTAGTCAAAAAAAGTCAGCAAGCATTTATTAAGTGCCTACTGTGTTCCAGGCAGTGTTCTTAGCTCTGGGATATATAATAAAGCAAGGCAGAAGCATCGCCTGCCCTCAAAGAGCTCACATCCTGCTCTAATATAGGGCAACCACATATATTCAAGATATATTCAGGGTAAATTGGAGGTGATCTAAGAGAGAAGGCATCAAAATCCTTCCCTGGCTCCCTATTGCCCCTCAAGCAAAATCCAAATGCCCCTGCCTGGCAGTCTGGGCTTCCTGCATCTATCACTGCTTTGTTTTGATAACTATTTTCAAACCAAAATGGAGCCCTCCATAACCTGCACTCTCCTGTCGCCATGTTGTTCTCCAGGCCTGTAATGTCTTCCCCACTCTTCCAACTCTTGAATTCATGCTATTTCAAACCTCGTCTCCTTCAGGAAGCCTTCCCTCACCCCCTTACTTGGCAACTATCTTCCTCTAAACTTCCCCAAATATTTTAAACTAAACTAATATTTTTTATATTAAACTTCTTGCTTCTTTAACTCAATCATCAAGTAGCTAAAATGGTGCAATAGATAAAGTTTCAGGCCTAGAGGCAGGAAAACTGGAGTTCTAATCCAGTCTCAAATAGTCACTGGCTATGGGACTCTGAGCAAGTCACTTAACTTTGCCTGAGTTTCCTTATCTGTAAATGAATTGGAGAAGGAAATAGCAAACCACTCCAGTATCTCAACCAAGAAAAACTAAATGGGGAAAAAGTCGTCTATGACTGAAAACAAATAAACAATAATTCACTTATCATGTAATGCAGTATAGGACAGCTATCTATGTTTCTGTCTTATCCCAATGCTAGAGTATAAGCTTCTTGAGGACAAAAACCATGCCTTATGGAGACTTTACATCACCCACCACTCCAGCATCCCATGTGCTTCTCTATGTAAGAGATGTCCTCATATCTCTCACATATGAATGGTAATCCCAAAAATATAACAAATCCCTTTCATATGTGGGACCCCAGAATATAACCCCCCACCATTTGAGGGACCCTGTGATGTTATATCTCAAGCTCTACATCTAGGATTGCTCACCAGCTAATGGCTTGTTGCATAAACATACACCTAATATCCCTCTGGCAAGAGAATGTTAATATTCAGTCAGATTACATACAGTTTAATTGATTTAGTAAAATCATGGTAAAATTTAGACATATTGGGCACATAAATATAGAGTACATCTTAAATACCCCCCAAAGCTAATACCATGGGGGTATTATTCTGGCTATCATAAGTCTAATGCCAACAAATGGTAGGAGAGAGGTATTATTACCCCAAATGCCATTTCCTCCTTCTCATTCAACTTCCACCTATCATTTTCCATTTAATGTCCCATTGGGAATGGCCACTGACCGCATTTCTAGTCAAGGTAAGAGAAAGAAAACCAGAGAGAAAACCCTACCTGGGCTCAGTTGGCACTGACAAATATTCTAATTAGATTAAAAGCTCCTTGAGAACAGGGAATATCTTTTGCCTCTTTTTAATTTTTTTGTTTGTTTTTTTCTTTTTTGTATCCCCAACACTTAGCACAGGACAAGGGGATGCTTAATAATTTGTGATAACTAAGCACTGGCAAACCCTGTGGAAACACCATCTCCTAGATTCTGAGCCTGTATCCCCATACATTCCTTATGGCTTCATTCAGTAGGCACTTTAAAAAATGTTTGTTGTTGCATTGAATTGACATGTCATACTGGTCCTAAAATAAGTCACACATGAAAATAGGCTCCACTGCTAAAATGAGATCTGTTTAAAAAGAAAACAATATAAAAGTACTTCCTTGTTGTTGTTTGGTCATTTCAATTGGGTCTGACTCTGTGAAACCACTGGAGTGGTTTGCTGTTTCCTTCTCCAGTTCATTTTACAGATGAGGAAACTGAGGCAAATAGGATTAAGTGACTTACTTATCCAGGGTAACAGAGCTGGTACATGTCAGGCTGGATTTGAACTCAGGTTTTCCTGACCCTAGGCTCAGTGCTCTATCCACTGAGTCACCTAGTAGTCCATCCTTCTCATTTCATCCTTAAATGTCCTTGTGATAGATAATATGGCTTTTTACAAACTTGTTTTGCCTCCACTATTTCGCACTGTTTTATGAGGGGATACTGTTCATAATCCTCCACTATCCTTTCCCATCAGACTTTACAAACAAGTTTATATTCTAAAACAATGTTGGCCTTGGCTGCCATATCTCTCCCTTTGGCAAGAAAAGCGAGTGTTTTCTGGCTAACACTGTTTCTAAACTTTTAGACTTCTCTTTATGGTGATGAATTTACCTCAATTGGACTCTCTTAAGAAATGTGGATAATCGGTTTAGATATTTGGTCTTCTTATGGTGATGGACCTACATCACTTAAACTTCCTAGAAAAAACATTGAGAGTCTGTAGAAAAAGATTTTTTATGGGTTTCCCAGTTTTTAGCATCAGCACCTTGCTTGAGTTGCCTCAGTTGCCTGACATTATATACATATTTTCGTCTCATTTTTATTATTTCTTTCAACCTGGAGTTGATTCTGATCTTTGCTCTAACAAGCCAGGAATCTGACTACCCACACACTAATTCTGAAATAACTGCCACATAATAATTGTCCATTTCCTCTCTGTTAGAATGCAATCAATCAAACATTTTTGTGATGTTACTTGGTACTTTCTTTGTCCAATAATTCCCTTCTCCTATTTTTTACACTTACAATTTTTTACCTTACAAGAGGTGATTTTTTGTTTTTTTGTTTTTGTTTTTCAACTGATGCTTTAGAGGGGAAAGTGGTCATTTCCAATTTTGATTCCTGCCCCGAATAAAACCTTCCTTTGTAGCAAAGAAAAAATAGTTCAGTATAACCAACTGCCAAACCATGTTTGATGGTGCATACAAGTTTTTTTTTTGTTTTCTAACCACAGACCTGTATTCTTTCTTCAAGAGAAGAGATATCTTGTTTTAAATTCTAATCTTCAGAACTAAGATTATACATTGCTATTCATCTAAGTTCAGTCACTCTTTATGGTATTTATTTTCTTCTTTGTTTCTTCTTCTTTCACTCTGTATCACATCATAAAAGTCTTCTTGTGTTTTCCAAAATCTCCCATAATCCTTGATTCTTTATAGTACAATAATATTCCATCACATCCATACACCACAATGTGTTTAGTCATTCCTTCATTACTGGACAATCTTTGTTTTCAGCTTTTACTTCTTTGGCACATATGAATAGATAAGACTTTTCTGTTGGTTATTTATCATCATGGATCTATGCCTACTGGTGCAATAGCTTATTTTAGAGTAGCTGGACCAATTCACTATTCCACCATCAATATATGTGTCTGAATATCTTCCAACAGCACGGTCCCTCAGGAGGAGAGAGGGCAATCAAGGCAGTGAATGAGTATAGTAAGTTCAGAAGGTAGAATAGTTATGACCTAGATGGTATTCAAGTAACTGAAAGAGGAGTGAGAAGAAGAACTTAAAAAGATGGATTTAGGATGGACAAACACAGGGAAATTTTCTTTCCTCTAGCTTTCTACAGAGAATCTCCAGGTGAGAGATTCAGGAGAAATCAACTAATTCAGAGGTCTTCAAACTTTTTAAACAGGGGGCCAGTTCACTGTCCCTCAGACTGTTGGAGGGCCAGACTATAGTAAAAACAAAAACTTTGTTTTGTGGACCTTTAAATAAAGAAACTTCATAGCCCTGGGTGAGAGGGATAATCGTCCTCAGCTGCAGCATCTGGCCCGCGGGCATAGTTTGAGGACCCCTGAACTAATCTAACCCATATTTAAGGTTATTTTCTTATATCCAGTGAAATTATGGACCCCTTTCTAAAAAATATTTTAAAATTCATAATTGAAGAAAATACTAATTTCAGTTAGAGACAAATGATTTTTTTTTCCTGTAATAACAAAAACTAGTACTTATTGTATGCCAGGCATTTCCTTTCTCCAAGATTCTGTTTCCTCCTCTATAAAACAAGAGATGGTCAGTGAGGATGGCTAAGAGCAGGACAATCCAATCCGGATTCCTCCCAGTTCTCAATCCTATCTCCCTCCCTTTGGTCACAGTGATGGTCTGTGTGTGTAACTCAGAGAGGCGCTGCTTGCTCAAAGTGGGCCGGATGGAGGGGATGCCCACGCTGCTGTCGGCAGTGGGAATCATGGTAGGCACCCTGGTGGTGATAGGTAAGTGGCTTCTTGGTCCATCCGGGTGGGGAGAAAGGCCTGGAGCTGTTTCAGCCCGTTATCGGATTTAGAACTGGAATGGCAATAACATCATCTAGATTCATTCTACCCAGGGAAGAAGAGAAGGAAAATGACCCACCCACAATCATCCTGGTCATGAGTATCAGGGCACTTTCACTGAGCTCCTGACTTCTGGGAGTCCAAAAGTCTAGTTGACCCTTCTTGAATACAAGTGAATTCCCAACTCCTTCTGAAAGTATTACCGTTTCTGCAAATATGTATTGTATCTAGGATATACTGCAACATATTTAACATATATAGGACTGCTTGCCATATTGGGGGGGGAGGAGGGAGGGAGGGGAAAAAACGAAACATAAGTGATTGCAAGGGATAATGTCGTGTAAAAATTATCCTGGCATGGATTCTGTCAATACAAAGTTATTATTAAATAAAATTAAATTTTTTTTAAAAAAAAAAAAGAGAAACTAATCTAAAGTCGGGCAGAACCAAGATTCAGAGAGAGGCTGAAGGTAGCAACAAGAGCTCTCGGAACCAAAGAAAGCTAACTGGGCTATTTTGGAAGAAACAATAAAGAACTACTTTAACAGCAAAAAAAAAAAAAAAAGTATTACCGTTAATCAAGACTTCAAATTCTGTGCTTATGGTATGCAGGGGTCCTCAAACTTTTTAAATAGGGGCCGGTTCACTGTCCCTCAGACTGTTGGAGGGCCAGACTATAGTAAAAACAAAAACTTTGTTTTGTGGGCCTTTAAATAAAGACACTTCATAGCCCTGAGTGAGGGGGATAAACATCCTCAACTGCTGCATCTGGTTGGCGGGCCATAGTTTGAGGACCCCTCAAAGGTATATAAGTAGAGATATAAGGATATTCTATTTCATAAGTACTATGAGTTTTCTATCCTTCCAGAAGGACTTAGAGGAAGACAGAAAAATGGAGAGAGGATGGAGGGGAAAGGGAGAACCCAACAAACAGATGGGGGAGAGAGAGGGAAGAAAGGGAATAAGCATTTATACAGAACCTTCTATGTTATGCAATATGGCAAATGTTATCTTATTTGAGGGAAACAGGCCTGCCATTTGGGAAATGACCAAAAGTTGGACAAGGTGAGTACCAATGGTCATGCGAGCCAACCAGCTAGATCCACCCCCTCAGATTAAGAAAGCATAAGTTGAAATATGACAATCATTTTATGCTTTCTTTTTCTAGAAAAAAAAAGATAATATAAATAACAGCAAATATATTAACCCACCTTCAATTCCTAGCAAAGTGCATTGCTCCAAATCAAGGGAAAGCCCCCTGGGACCAAGTTTCTTGCCTGGAACTGACTGATTCTTTCTTTGATACCCCAGGTTTCTTCTTAATCTTGATCTTCAGCCACTTGGCCTTAGCAAAAAAGACGGAGGCACAGCCGCCAGACAGCATCCCCCTGAAGGCTTCTGTCTGATGGGACAGGATGCTTGGTCTCCTGCCTTCCCTATAACCCACAGTTTCTATACTTCCAACAGCAAGGACTTGGATTCTGGACTGAGCTGGGTGAGACCAACCCCAGAGTTAAAACATCTCAGGGATGAGCCTTTGCCCTTCTATTCTCAGTGAGCAGAAGGGCCAAACAAAGCCTGCGTCTGATCCAACACTGGCTGGAACCTCCTCCCTCTCCAGAGTCCTCCTTTGAAACTTGGGGCTCATGTTCCCATCAGTAAAAGTTAAGACTTTCTTTAATGGGGCTAACTTCTCACATAAATGCCTTCTGGAAGTCTCCCCCAGAGCCACCACAGAATAATAAAACCTGATGGTCACTGAGTCCAGAGCTCTTGAATTCCCAAATCTGTCCAATGATTTGTCTGTTTCCATCTTTCTGTCTGTAAGATGAGAGAAGTGGGTTAATCAAAACTGAGTGCATGGAGAACCTCTTCAACCAATATTTATTAAGTGCCTACTTTGTGCAGAGATTGGTGCTGGGCACTGGGGGCTATATGGGAGTTAGAGAGGACTCTTGGATAGTTTGAAGGGCCTGCAGCAGTAGGGACGTTGCTCCCGAAACATGGGAGAGGGAAAGGGTCTGTGAGCCCTAAGCTTTGCTGGTTTCATGGATCACACATGGAGCCCAAAACCTGACTGAAGACTGATCCTTAAATTTTATCACAGATAAAGCTCTACCAACCTTCTCCCCACACCTGTCACAACAGCTAAAGGGTCTGATTAGGAAGGACTGTGTTCTAAAATCCGAGCCCCCAGGGACTGCTGAATTTCAGATATGCTGGAATTAAGGAAAACAACCTTTCCCAATTAGCTGACCTTATTTCTAGAATTATAAAGCTAGGACCAGAAGTTACCTCAGAGGTTGGCAATGGGAGATCATCTTTCTTGCTTTTGGATAGAGATTTGGGGGTTATTCCTGTCAGAGTGGAGAGACACAGTATACTTCCGTGTGTTTAAGTAGAATAGAGTTAGGGAGGACAAATATGACATACTGACTGATCAAGGTACCCCTCCCCTAAATAAATGGGCTGCTTTAGTGATGCTCTGCCAAACAAACTTCTCTAGGATCCTCCACTAATAACATCTATCTCCTTCATCCAAGAGTTTTTCCTACAAAGCCTGTGAAACAATAAAATCAGAGAATATTAAAATGGAGAAGGACCTTCATTTGGGCCTGACTGCATTGTTTTACAGAGAAACAAAGTAAAGTATTAAAAGTTTTAAGTGACTTGCCCATTGCTCAGCTTGTAATTAGCAGCACACACTCAAACCCAAGCTCTATAATTCAGCACTCAATGTTCTCTCCATTTTGCCTAGCCCTCCTCCATCTCTTTGCATTCCTTCTCACCCAGGGGTCATCTTGTACATGTCAGCCCATCATAGAGCATTGAGAATTGTAAAGGATCTCAGTTAATAGGACACAGGACATGAGAGAAGCAAGAGATACAATACAATATCAATACAAACTCAAGTGCTTTATAGGTAGTAGTGGATTGGGACAGAGCTTGAGACCCAGAGTCATGAAAACCTGAGTTCAAAATCTGACCTCAAATATTTATTAGCTGTGTGCCCTCGGGCACAGGCTGTGCTGACTCAGTTTCCTAAACTGTAAAATGAGGATGAAAATAATAATAATAATAACTGCCTCACAAGTTGTTGTGAGGATCAAATGAGATAATATTTGTAAAGTACTAAATAAAGGCTAGCTGCTGCTATCATCATCATTATCAACATTCTTCTCTCAACAGCCGCGTTAATAAAGTTTGAGAGTTGGAAGGGCTCTTAGAGAAGAAAGTGTAGACTGTTAGATCAAAGAATATTAGAATAGAGCCGTCTGTAAAGGGCTTTAAATGACTAACAAAAGATTTTATAGTTGATGCTGGAGGTTATACAGAGCCATTGAACTTTATGGAGTTAGGGGCTGACATTTTTTAAACTTCAGCGTCATAGAATGTAGAATTGGAAGAAAATAGAGGCCCTCTCGTCCAAACCCCTCAGTTTACTGAAGAGGAAACTGAAATCAAGGGACGGGATTTTGCCGGCCTTCACAGAGAGAGATAAATAGCAGGGTCAAAATGTGAACTTTTGTCCAGGTGGCTTGGAGTCAGGAAGGCTCATCTTCCTCAGTTCAAATCCAGCCTCAGATACTGACCAGCTGTGTGACTCTGGGAAAGTCACTTAGCCTTGTATGCCTCGGTTTTCTCATCTGTAAAATGAGCTGGAGAAGAAAAATGGCAAACCATTTCAGTGTTTTTGCCAAGAAAACTCCAAATGGGGTCACAAATAGTCAGACATAACTGAAAAACGGCTGAACGGCTCTGATAACAGTTACTATTCTTTCCACTTTCACAACACTGCTCCTCATACCTTTCAGACTTGTAGAAATGGGAACTATTAATATAAAGTGCCAAATAAATGTGAGCCATAATTATTGTTATTATTAATAAGAAGAGGCTGACAGGTCTAAGGGCTCTGGCCACTGTCCAGAGAAGGACACCCTGTCGGGGGAGAGTCTGGACTAACGGCACTGAGTCTTACCCTTTGCCCCTGCCTCTCAGCACCCACTGTGAGACTGTGGTGGGGTTGGGGGCGGGGAGGACTCGGGGATGTTACTGGGGCCTCCGGGGGGCCAAGCAGGGGGCTGAGCTGGGCCTGTGTCCAATACCAAAGACACTTCCCAATCAGCAGGCACCGATCAAAGGGCCAAACTGCAGTGAGAACAGCGAAGCTCATGTGGAAGGAATGTAAACATCTGGGGGTATTTTTAAACTTTTTTTCCAGTTCAAGTGATTAAAGCACTTCAGCTAAGAGAGACTCTCTCAACCAGGACTCAGGCGACAAGCAAAGGGAGGAGAGTAACCGAAACCCTATTCAAGAGCCAGTTAGCCACTTCAGGGACTGATTGAGGAGGGTCCCTCCTCCTGCCCTGCCCGTCCTTCCTCCCCCACCCCAATGCAACGCTTTGCTTTGTTTTAGGGGAGCACAAGCAGGACCCCCCTCTTTCATCCAAAGTCACCCCTCAGAGTCAGTACCAACAGCCCGGCCAGGCGTCCCCCAGCCAATATGGCAGCAGTGTACTGGCTGCGGACTCAGGGACTGGGCCAGAGATGGAAACAGCCTCTTAGTTGGCAGTTCCCTTTGCCACTGTGTTAGGGATCGGCAAAACGGGCTGCTTTGGGAAGGGGAGAACCACAGATGAGTAGCAGAGAGCTAAAGGCAAGTATTAGAATCATGGGGGCGTAAGTGGAGCGCTCCATTGGCGGGCCAGGTTGGAATCCTGATTTTGCCCTTTACCTCGGATGAGACACAAATGATCCATCCCCATGAGTGGACTTTAGGGCCTAATTCTAAATCTACAGCCTTGCAACATGGAATGATAAAGTTAGAAGGACCGAGGGGACATTGGGAAGCTAGGTGGGCCAGTATCAGTGCTATCATCATTATGATTATTAATATAAAACATCAGAGACATAAGAAAGAATATCAGAACATAGAATCTAGGGCAGAGCTCCTCAAACTTTTTAAATAGGGGGCCAGTTCACTGTCCCTCAGACTGTTGGAGAGCCGGACTATGGTAAAAACAAAAACTTTGTTTTGTGGGCCTTTAAATAAAGAAACTTCATAGCCCTGGGTGAGAGGGATAAACGTCCTCAGCTGCTGCATCTGGCCCACAGGCCATAGTTTGAAGACCCCAGCTAGGGTGTCAGAGCAGGAAAGGATCCTAGATTAGGGAATGTTAGAGTACAAAAATGTAGAATGTTAGAGCTAGAAAACACTTTATATAACATCAAGTCCAAGTCCTCAAGTTTACAGATGAGGTCATTGAACTCCAAAATTGCCCAAGGTCACACAGCTCGTGTGTGACAAAATGGAACCCAAGGTCAAAAATGCCTCTTCTTCATTGCTATTGTTCATCCTTTGCTCTCAAAGTAGCAAGAAAAAATTGAGGGTGACTGCTGATGAACTAGGATACAGCAGGTGACCTTGACCTTTATTTCTTAATAGACACAATGCTGATCCTGGAGTGAGGAAGACCTGAATTCAAAACCTAAGGCACCTACCACTTGTGTGATCCTGAACAAGCCATTGAATACCATCTGCCTCAGTTTAACCATTTATAAGATGGGGATAATAATATCTAATATCTTATAGACTTGGTATAAAGGTCAAATGATACCTGTAAAGTTTTGTATAAACATTAGTTATTATTAGAGGCAATAGAGAATAAGCATTTATATAGTGCATACTGTGTGCCCCGCACTGAGCAAAGCACTTTATAAATAGCTAATTTGATCCTCACATAGAGAATAAACATTTATATAATGCCTACTATGTGCTAATTTGATTTTCACAACCAACATGTTATTATTCCCATTTTATAGTTGAGGAAACTGAGGCAAACAGAAATTAAGTGACACAGCCAGGATCACAGAGATAATAATTGCCTTTGGATACATTTGAATTCAGGTCTTCCTTACTCCAGGTCCAGTGCCCTCTAGCCAACCATTTTCATCATCATCATCTTATATCACAAGATTTGGTCCTTCCCCCCATCCCCAAAAGGAAACTTCCCTCATTAAAAATAAGTACAAAACAAAACAAATCAACCCCTGTACCCGGTACCCCTGACCCAACCCCTCTTTTGAGAGATTGGAAGTATATAGTTCGTATCAGTCTCCTGAAGTCGTAGCTGGGAACCCTCTGTTTAAAGTGAGATCTTTCTCAATCCTTCCTTCCTTTGACAGTTTGTGATCATTGTATAAATTGTTCTCCTGGTTCTGCTTATTTTAATCTACAACAGTTCTTCCCATTCATCATGTCTTAGGACAAAGCCCTCTTCTTCAGCAACAGCTTCCATCTCCCTCTCCTCAGGAGTACGAACAGGCAAGGATCAGGTCTGGGTTCCCAAAGACCCGCCAGCCTAGATAATAAATACAGCCTGTCCACTGCAGGCAGCCCGAATACTCAAGCCAGGCCCGACTCCTGGATCTCTTTATTCTCCTCATGTTTCTCCTTCTCCGGCTCTGTCCCTTTGTCTCCAGGCTCCCTGCTCTACCCAAGGAAAGGGTCAAACACACAGACTTCTTCCAAAGCCAACTTAGGCCCCTCTGGGAATGGAAATCCCGAGAAAGACCCCTTGGGTTCTGCTGGGACCTGGCAACTAGACACTATATTTAGCTCAGGCCCTTCTGGTGGGGTGTGTGTGTGTGTGTGTAAGGGAGAAGGGGGAGGGAAGGGTGGAATACTCCTAGTATTTATTTTTAAGCATTTTCTTTAAATGACCCTCAAGGGCCCCCTTTCTCCACAATTTGTCTTATACTATACTTATGTCCCTGCTGTTACAGAACTGTAAGCCCCATGAGGGCAGAGACTTTGTCTTTCTTGGCTCTTTCTACAAGAGGCAAAGGGGAATAGGGGAGCTCACATGGGATGAAGCTACCCACGGGAAGTAGGAAACATTGCTTTGACATTTAAGAACTAGTGACTGCTAGGGACAAAGTTAAGGTTAAGGGATAAGAATAATTTTCCAGAGCAATACAAGGTTTTTATGCTGCTAAAGGGTAAGGGCATAATTATTTACATGATACTTCCTATAGAACTGCTAAAGGACTAACCACTAGTAGGGGAAATATGGTACAAAGGCCAGCTGCCCATGTTGGGAAAAGAAACTGACTTCGCATTTCTCTAAATGGGCTTTTTAAATTCTGATACCCTGAGACAAAGCTCTAATCATCTCATCAAAATTACCATTCTGTTTCACTGCCCTTCTTTCTCCTCCTTGTATGTTCTTGGAAAAGTCATTTCCCTAAATAGCAATAATAGCTTACATTTCAGTTTGACATATATAGTCTTATTAATAAAAAATATTATCCCCATTTTACAGAGGAGCAAATGGACTCAGAGAGATTAACTGAAATGCACAATTTCCTCATCTGTAAAATGAAGGGGTTTAACCAAATGATCTCTCAGTTTTCTCTAACATTCTACATTCTCTTCTACATATTATATTTTTCATTCTAATTTCTCTAACTGGCTAATCTGCATATTCACAGGGATGTTAGAGAAACAGAGCCTCATTCTTTGTTATCCAATACTGAGGGAATAATGTTCACAGTGAAAGTTTTAGAAAGGTTTTCTAGCCAAAGAAGGACACAGGTAGAGAAAATTAGGGACAGGCAGAGACTTGAATGCCTCCCAAGTAGCTCCTGAGTGTACACGCCAATTCATTCCTAGAATAAAATTGGTCCAAATTCAAAGTACTCTATAGATTCACATCCACTTAAAATCATAGGTAACAAGCCTCTACAAATGTGTTCATTGTTTTTAGTCAGAGAACGCAATTAGTTTAAAGCAAATGTCTTTCATGAAAAAGCATAATTTTTTTTAAATTGCAATAAAATATTTTCCTCATAAAGCTAGTATAAATCCTCCTTCAAACACACAGACCATCCCTGGAAGGACAACTCATGCCTCTCATGCTGCAAGGCTACCTCTGCTTCAAGAAACATCATCTCACTTCTCCCACTGACTTTATCAACCACTGGGTCCCTTGTGACTCCTGCTTGATAACATTGCATTAATTTTGGAATCCCCATTGATTGCTGCTAAGTATTGTTCCAGTGGCATAAAGTTGTAAAGCTTTTCTTTCAACTTCTGGTATCACCTGGAAGGAAGGAAGGAGAAAAGGAAGGAAGGAAGGAGAAAAAGAAGGAAGGAAAGAAGGAGGAAAGAAAGGAAGAAAGGGAATGAAGGAAGGGAAGAAAGAAAGAAGGGAAGGAAGAAGAAAAGTAATGGAGAAAGGAAAGAGGGAAAAAAGTAAAGGAAGGAGGAAGGAAGGAAAGAAGGAAGGGATGTAAGGAAAAAGGGAGGGAGGGAAGGAGGGAGAGAAAAAGAGAGAGATGGAGGGAGAGAGGGAAGAAGGAAGGAAGGAGGAAAGGAGAAAAGAAGAAGGGAGGAAGGAAAGGAAGGAAGAAAAGAAGGGAAGAAGGAAAGGAGAGAGGAAAGGAGGAAGAGAGAAAGGAAGGGAAGGAGGAAAGAAGTTTATGAAGGCCCTATGATGTGCCAGGCACTATGCTAAGTGCTTTACCAAAATGATCTCACTTGTTCCTCACTACCACCTTGTGAGGTAAATTCCAAGGTAGGAAATATGCTCCTTTTAGAATCACAGAAGGATGGTTGAATACTGGTTTTGCTACTTACCTGTGACCTTCCCAAGTCATTGTTAAGAGATAGGAAAGTCATTTCAGACAGAGAGCTACCAGCAAGAGTGAGAAAGCAGAAGGGCCTCTTAGCCCTCATCCAATGGGCAGAAAGGGCAACAGCTGAACTGTTGGAGAGTGGGAATGGGATAGCGATGGAGGCAGAAGATGGAGGAAAAGATGATCAGCAGCGAGCTCCGGACAGGGGCAAGCTGGGCCAGGCTGGTAGCTGGGCTCTTGGTCTCCAGGCTACTTGTGGAGTGTGATGTTATGATTTAAATGTCCAAACAGCTCTGGTTCTAAAATCCTTCAGTATGAAAGGGGGAGGACCTCCCAGGGGAAAGGCCTTTGGAAGAAGAGGCCATGAGGAAGGAAGATGGATGATGTCTCCAAAGTTTCCACAAAACTAGAATCTGAGCATAAACTGAGCAAATCCTTGAGTCACTGAGAGGCTTTGGAAGCTTGTTGTGGAGTATTAGTCCTTGGGGAGGATATTTCTGAGGACCCTGTGACAGGAGAGGTAGCAGGTGGGGGTAGAAAGAGCACAGGTCTTAGAGGCGAAAGACATTAGCCATTTGATCTTACACAAGTCCCTTAACTTCTCCGTGCCTCAGTTTCCTTACTTGTAAAAGGGGGTAGTAATACATTATTCAAACTTATGTTTGCTATGAGCAAAACATTTTGTGGGTCGTAAAGTCAGTCAATAAGCATTTTAAAACACCTGAAAGGCAATGGCTTTAGAGGAAAGGCTTCTGACAAAAGGAGAGATTTTAGCTGAGACTATAAGGAAGTGGGAAGTATCGAGGAGATCGAAATGAACTTCTCTGTGACAGGTAGTGTGGACTGAGAGATGAAGAGCCAGCCTCAGGATCAAAAAGTCTAAACTCCAGTCCTCTGCTCCAGACTGACTGCATGACCCTGACCAAGTCATCTAACTTCTCAATGCTCCAGGAAACTTTCTAAAACTATCATTTCAAAATCTGCATTAGTGGAGCTGTTGTCTCAGTGGAAGTCCCCCATAGCAATAATAAGTAGATAGGTAGATTGTTGAACGAGAGAGAGGAAGAGAGATGGATAGAGAGAAGATAGAGAGAAATGGGAACAGAAAGGAGAAAGGGAGAGAGAAGGAAAAGATAGGAGAGAGCAGGAGAGAAAAAGAGAAATGAGAGAGAGGAGGGAGAGAAAAGGAGAAGACAGGAGAAATGGAGAGAAAAAGAGAAGGGGAGCAAGGAAGAGAGAGAGAGAAAGAAGAGAAAAAAAGAGGAGAGGAGAGATGAGAGAAAGAGAAAAGGGAAACAGGAAAACAAACAACAAAACAGTCAAAATAGAGGAGAGCCTGAATAGAGGGGAGTGCAGAACACTACTGTCTCCTCCATTAGATTATGAGCTTCTTGAGGGCAGGGACAATGTTTTTGCTTTCCTTTATCTTCTCAGCACAACACATAGTAAATGTTCAGTAAGTGCTTGCTGAAGTAGTAGTATACTATGATCAGTTATTATAGACTTATTTCTCAGCAATACAGTGGTCTAAGAATTCCAAAGGACTCATGATGGAAAATTCTATCCACATCCAGAGAAAGAACTATGGAGACTGAATGCAGATCAAAGCATACTATTTGTTTAAGTTTTTTTGTGGTTTTTCCCTTTTATTCTGATTCTTCTTCCAGAACATAATATGGAAATATGTTTAACATGATTGTACATGTATAGCCTATACTGGAATGTTTGCTCTCTTGGGAAGGGGAGAGGGAAAAGAGGGAGGGAGAAAAATCTGGAACTTAAAATCTTACCAAAATGATTGCAGAGAACATTTTTACATGTAAGTGAGAAAAATAAATGTTTGTTGAACATTATTGTAACAATGATCAACTATGAAAGACTTAGTTTCTCTGATCAAGACAATTCCCTCAAGATAATTCCAAAATGTTATCCATGATGAAAAATGTTATCCACCTCCAGAGAGAGAACTGATAAACCCTGAATGCAAATTGAATGTGTACTTTTTCCACTTTATTTTTCTTGCTTTTTTTTGCAACATGGCTAACATGAAAATGTTTTCATATATAATTGATATTATATTGTTTGCTTTCCCAATGGGTAAAGGAGGGGCTAAAGAGTAAAGGAAAGAATTTGGAATTCAGAATTGTTTAAGAAGAATGCTTTAAAAAACAAGCAAATAGATGATCTTAAAAAGAAAAATAAATACTTGTTGATTTATGTAGGACAATATAAAAGAGAACATGGACCATAATACATTGGTTCTCAAACTTTTGTTTTCATATCTTTATCCTATTAAAAATTATTGAGGAGCTCTCCAAAGCGTTTTTGTTTATCTGGGTTATATTTATAGACATTTACCATATTGGAAATAAAAACTATTTTTGAATTTGTAGACCCTCCAAAAGGGTTTCAGAGCCCCAGGATTCTCTAGATCATGCTTTGAGAACCACTGCATGGATCTGAGAAAAGGCCAAAATAAAAGGGAATAGGACTGATAGAGAGAGAAGCATGGGCCAATATAAGAAATAATTTAGTATAGAGCAATGTGTAATCTAGCGTGTAAGCCCCTGGGCCAGTGTAGTTGGGAATATAACTTGGGTTAGAGAAGAACATAGTGTGGAAAATAATATGGACCAAAGCAGAAAGGGGGTGGATTAATTGGAGTAGCTGAGTTACCTGCTTCTAACCCTTATCCTAGAAGTGCTATCAAAAGGATGATCATGATCCAAGAAAGCCTAAGGCTGAAGGAGATGAATGGAGATGGGCGAAGATAGGAATGGGCAAATGAAAGCAACCAGCTTCCAGAGAGCCAGAGATTTTCTCTTGTTTCTGCCATGAATCACCAATTTTGGGGCCTGCCTGCCTGTCTGCATGGTCTTAGCCAACTGGAATGATAGAGACCCATGGACTACAGCCACCAAGATGTTCTTCCCCTTGAGGCTTGATTTTAAAGGGAAATAATGTAGCCCTGCCAGCCTTGCCCTTGAACTTCCCCAGTGCCCACCTTGGCTGGTAGACTTGGGGACACAATAGAGGCTGCTTGGGGGATTCCAAGAGTATTCAAAAGGTTTGGATCACTACTGGGGCAACCAGATAGCTCCAAGAACTGAGAAAAAGGAGAAGCAGGAAATCTACTTTCAGAGTTGATTGCTTCCAAGGAATCTTAGAAAGGTATTAAATTTCCTCTTTCCATTTTTTCTCAGAAAAGAAGGTCTCATCACTGCCCAGGCTAGAAGGAGGAATCATCCATCCCAGCTGTTTCATTTTGCTAATTAAAAAAAAAACAAAGTTCCAGAGGAGAAGCAGTAAGGGATAACACGGGATAGTGGAAAAGTGGAAAAGTGGAAAAGTGGGAAAGTGGAAAAGGTATAAGTCAGAAGCCCTGAGTTTGAATCCCACCACTGATGCTTTCTAGGCATTTGACTTATTTTTTTCCTAAAATGAAGACTTTGGACAAGCTGGTTACCAAGATTATTTCCACTTCCAGAACCCACGATCCTAAAAAGTGGTGAACCAAGGTCATCTGACACTAGGACTGGGGCCAGGGCTAGAATTTGGGTCTCCTGACTTATTAGCTAAAGATGCATGAAAGAAGCGAGGAAGGGTCGGTCCATCACCGTTGGGGGGACTCCCTGATCCCCCAGCACTGAGGCTCTCAGGGACCCTGGTGCAGCAGTATTTTTAACACTTGGAGCAGTCAGGCATGTTTGTTTTAGCACATGCTGGGGGAGGGAGAGTGGGTCAGTCAGAGCGCCGGGGTGTGAAGCTGCCTATTTTAGCTGCCCCAGAGTGCGCTGTTACTATTCTTACTCACCTGGGAGATAGGGAGAGCTGTTAGAGGCGAATCGGGGAACAGAGTCACAAGGCCTCTTATCCAACACATTCCCTGGAAACTTGGCAGTGGGATCGCCTTTCTGAGGGCCCCAGGGCCCGGTGGGGATTGTGGGGTCAGTCACTGCTGAGAGCCGCGGGGCATGAGAGGGAGTCACCACCGAACAGAGAACAGCCGCCAGGAGCCAAAAGGGCCGGCTTCATCCCCTGGCATTGCTGGAGAGCAAGGCTGGAGATGGGGACTGGACCAATGGCCACCGGAGTGTGCGGCCAGAGTGTGGAGGAGAGGAAAGGTCTAACCTGAATGGAAAATTAAACTTGTACTGCTTAAGGCAGCACCCAACATCACTAGTGCATAAGGATGGGCAAAGCCTGGAAGTAATGAGGGGAGTGGGTTAGACCAAGGATTCTTTGGGGTTTTTTTAATGTATTTATTAATTTAAAACTTAAATGTAAAATAGGGAAATAGAAAAATAAAAAAAGGAAAAAAACAAAAACCACTGTCACATACCCAGCGGAACATCAGGGAGAATTCAAAGCACATAACCATAAAATTCCATTTCAAGAGAGCATATATAATAATAGAAGACACTGTATTCATGACTGCCCATCTTTTCTTTATTTCCTTGTAGTTTTTCTTTTGTTCTCTGCTGTGCAGTTTTTACTTTATTCTCTTTTTCCTTTTCCTCCCCCGACTCCTCCAGATAGACTACAGTTAAGCATGGATTATTTTTGAATACATGTGTATATATACATATACACACACATACACATATACCTACCTTTAGAGTGGAGATACTTTATCTGGTGTCCATGTCCTTGGTGGGTTTATTTTTTTTTATTTTGATAACTATATTTCAATATAATTGATTTATTTTTTGTTGTGGCTATTCAGTTGTTCAGTCATGTCTGACTCTTCATGAACCCATTTGGGGTTTTCTTGGCAGAGATACTGGAGTGGTTTGCCCTTTCCTTCTCCAGTTCATTTTACAGATGGGGAAACTGAGGCAAACTGGGTTAAGTGATTTACCCAGGGCCAAACAACTAATAAGCATCTGAGGCTAGTTTGAATTCAGGGAGAAGAGACTCCAGACCCAGCACTCTATTTACTGCACCACCTAGCTGCCCACTTAGAATTCTATGTTATTTTATAAATTTAGACTCTAAGAAGGAGTCCCTTGGTTTCACCAGACCAGACTGCCCAAGGTTAACACAAGAAGCTTAAAAAGCCCCATCATTCTGGCTATAGAATGGTCCAATTCCAGTATCTAGGAAATCTTGATCTCCAGCTGCACCAGGAAGCAAAACGGAGCCCAGGTTCATCTCTTTTGGCTCCACATGGCTATTCTCTGGTGGTCTCTCCCTTTCAGTGACAGACCCCGGATTCCCAGAAAGCCTTTCCATTTCTGATATTTTCTCTTCTAATACACCTAGATTGTGACATTCTAATGTACATTTAATGTTCTTATAAGCTAATGAATCTATGCTCTTAGGAGCATAGATCTAGAGCTGAAAGGCCATCCCCTTCATTTTACAAAGCAGCAAACTGAGGCAGGGAAGTGATTTGCCTGGGCTCACCCAAGTACAAATAGCAAAGTCTATAAAGGAGAATGCAATGTTAACAAATTGTAGGCAGGAAATCAGGCTCTTCCTTCCAATGCATGCACTCCCTTCTAACACTCTTTGTCTTTCCGACTCTGGCACTCTAGGTCCTAACATTCAGTGTCCTGAGCATCTGCCGCTTCTGCCATTCTCTGTTCTAACATTCTCTAGCTCCAACAATCTATGTCCTCCAATGTTCTATGATTCTGGGCTGTCACACTTTCCCAGGCAGTCCCCTGACTCCCACCATGCTGTGCCCTTCCCCCTAACCCTGACCTCCACTCTCCCAGACCCCCTCCCAGAGACTGTGTGTCAGGGCTCTTCACCAAAAGAAACCTGCCAGGCTTTGTGACAGGTCCAGTGGCTCAGCCCTCAAAGGCTTTTTTTAGCTGCCCTTTGATTATTAGATATGGAGCTATTGCTGTTCTGGGAGTGGGGACTCAGAGAAATCCCATCAACTTGGACTTCTTAGAGCAGGGTTCTCTCACACCACCCTTGGCTAGCTCTCCCCATGGCTATTCTGCTCCTGAAAATCAGGATGACAAAGATTCCAGGACAAGGAGATTGAGAGTTATGAGATTCAAAGGCATTTAGAGCAGGTAGGAATCTTGGAGAATAACTCCTACAACCTGCTCATTTGACTAAAGGAAGCTCAGAGCCAGAAAGAAGAGATTCAAGTTCTAGATAGCAAAGCCAACCTGGGGCTTACAAGCCAGAGCTCATTTTATTGCATCACCTTATATCCTGTACTCTATGGAAATAGTTTCATCTTTAAACTTAGAGGTGTCAGGTACGTACATTCTAGGTTATTTAAGTCAATTCAACCAGACAACAAACATATAATAAGTAAGTGCTTTCCATGTGCCAGGAATTGTGGGGGAAAAAAAAAAGATTAAAAATTTGGTCCCAAATCTCAAAGAGTTCACATTCCAGTGAGGGAGACTGCAGGTAAATACCTAGGAGTACACAAGGTATGTAGACAGTACAGATTGGAAATTATCTCTGCTATTGGCACTAAGTTGGGGCTGGGAAAGACCTTTTTGAGAAAATGGAATCTTAGCTGAGACTTCAGGGAAGTCAGGAGGCAGAAAAATGGAGGGAGAGAATTCTAGGCATAGAGTCTGTGAAAACTAAAGCAAGTTGCTGAAGAGCCTTAAGATTTACAGACCTTTATATCAAAAAAAAAAAAAAAAAAAAAAAAAAAGCCATGATTCCCAACCCTCCTTTCTAATCTATAAATCAGCTCTTCATCTATGAAACTCCCCAGAATACATTAGTAGGCAAAGTTTGTCAACAAATTCAGTCCGTGAGCTATGCATATCTCTGCATACACACATTGGTGAACACACACACACACACACACACACACACACACACACATTAATTTATTGGCCCATCTTGTCACTTAGAAAGGAAGGATGCAGGAGAATGCCTGGGGAAAAGTCAAGGAAAGGAAAAACGGGAAGAGTTTTGTCTTTGGAGCATAGTACGGATCTATTGAATAGGAGAGGAAACAGATGGAATGTGAAGGAAAATAATTATAATTCTAGTACAGAAGCATGAACTAAGAGTGATGGAGGAATTTCAATTATGTGGAAATCACAGAATTGGAAGGAATCTCAGCAGTTTGACCTAAAAAGTCAAGTAATCCATTATCCAATTCTTCTAGAGTTCTCTTTGCCAAAAGCAGAATAACTGATAATTTCTTGATCTGCCTTGATAATAATTTCATCTTCCAAAAGGTGGAGGAATCAACAATGGGGAATTCTATTTTAGGTTGGATTCTAACTATCATAGAGGAATTGTTAGGGTAGAAATGATGGGAAGTTTAAGAGGAAAGTGGCCAGACCACTCCATCTCAGAATTTGTGAAAGGGGAGAGGAAATTGGGGGGCCGTCTGGCAAAGCACCTGAGATTTTGGAGGAGCAGATTTCAAAGAGTTCAGAAGGTCAGGCAAGATATTATGGACTGAAGGATTGTAGGACAAGTGAGCCCGAGAAGAATGGGAAATTCTAAAGAATGAAATTCTAGGAGCAGCTAGGTGGTGCAGTGGATAGAGCACCAGCCCTGAAGTCAGGAGGACCTGAGTTCAAATGTGACCTGAGACACTTAACATGTCATACCTGTGTGTGACCTTGGTCAGTCACTTAACCCCAATTACTTCAGGAAAAAAAATGAAATTCTAAAACGCTCCAGGTGGATTATACATATGCACTGGTCCCTGGAGAGCAGTATTAGGAGCAATGGAGGTAGGTAGGAGGTGCTGAGAGGCAGATTTAGACTGAATGGAAGGAAGCTTCCCAATAAGTGGGAATGGGCTACCTCAGGAAATAGTGGGCTCCCTCTTATGAGAGGTCTTCAAGCAGAAGCAGATGAGCACTAGTTAAGGAATCTTAACTGAGTCAGGGATGATTCTGAATCAGGTCTTGTCTAGATTTGGATCTTTTCTTTCAATTCTGAAATTCTGATTTTATTCATAATCAATAAAAAAAATTATAATAGGGTATCAGGTGGTTCAGTGGATAGAACATCTGCCCAAAATCAAGATCTGAGTTAAAATTTAACCTCAGATATGCATTAGCTGTGTGACTCTGACTAAAAAGAAAAAAGAAAGAATGAATAAAAGAAAGAGAGAGAGAGAAAGAAAGAGAGAAAGAAAGAAAGAAAGAAAGAAAGAAAGAAAGAAAGAAAGAAAGAAAGAAAGAAAGAAAGAAAGAAAGAAAGAAAGAAAGAAAGAAAGGAAGGAAGGAAGGAAGGAAGAAGGGAGGGAAGGAAGGAAGGAGGGAAGGAAGGAAAGAAGGAAGGAAAGAAGGAAGGAAGGAAGAAAAGAAGGAAGGAAGAAAAAAAGAAAAGCAATAAAGAAATGAGTGTATTCTCAACAGAGTTGTGAAAAAAGCCCTTTGTGAGGGCTTGAGGCAGTGTAGACATGATTTATGATTATTAGCCTAAGACAGACAATAAGGGGATTTGGAGAGCATTCCCTCCCCCGTGGATTAATCCTTTTCAGTAACGAACATGGACTAGCAGCAACAGATAAGTAATCTGGATTGTCACATGGCTTTTCCCCTCATTACTGCACAAGGTGAGAATTCCCCGTCCAGTAGGGGATATAAATAGGCCCTCTGGCGATTGCCCCAAATCCTGGCCAAGAGGCCAGGGCAGCCTGGAACCCAGCCTTGAGGGCTATTCTCAGCAGCTCTTCCGAGCTGGAGTCTATCCTGGAGACCGGAACCCCTTTTCCTCCCCCTCAGCTGAGGCTTTTGGGAAGCCAGGCTCCTTGTGCCCTGACCTGGAGAGCCGGAGACGGCCAGGGCAGTGCTGCCAAGTGGTTCCTAAGCCCTGAGCAAGAGGCGAGGGAGTTCTGAGAGTGAGTGGGCCAGAGGGCTGGGGTCAGGGATCTCTGACACAGAGATACGCCCAGTCTGGCCGGGGCTGCCGAGCCAGGGCACCCACCTGGGAGATGGGGAAGGGAAGGGGGCAGGACTGGGCCCGAGCAAGAGTGAGGAGTCCTTCCTATAGAACCACAGAATGTCAGAGCTGGGAGTGACCTTAGAATATTAGAACAGAGAGTATAAAATGTTAGAGCAAACTAGAAGGGACCTTAACACATCCAACAGTAAAATTCAACATATGCATTTATTGAATACCTACTCTGTTAAGCACCAGGACGTGCCCTGAGAGTGTATGTTCAAAACTGAAGCCCTCCTTCATGTTACAGAATAGAAAATGGAGTCCCTGAGAAAGAAAATTATTTGCCTTAAATCACACAGAAAATTACCATTTATATCTAATCCACTTGGATTCTGCTTTCTTCCAACACACTAGCCCAATGGGGCCTAAAAGAGGCATAGACATAGGCCCTCTTTCTTAAACAGAAGTAAAATGAAATTTCTCCTAAGCCACTTTTCTCTAAAGACTTTGACTAGGATTTCTTGTTGTTTTCCCAGTGAAATAACCCTGCTGGCCAAGAATTAGAACTAATGGGAACAGGCCCTCATCATTCTTAGCTCACAATGTTCTAGTTAGATTCTACCCCTACGGGGCTGACCTCCTGGCCTCCCGCAGTCCACAGTCATCCCTGTCCTCTCATCTTCCTACTGCATTGTCCGGAGCTCTCATTTGGGTGGGATTCTTCATAATATTTCCTCAATCCTTCACTCATCATCTATTAAACTGTGGGTAGAGATTGTGTCTTATCAGGCATTTAATAACTGTTCACTGAGTGGATGGAGTAATACATTTCAACAAACGTTGGTGATGATGGAGATACAAATGCACATTATCCCTGCTATTGTGGAGTTTGCAGTGTAGTAGGGAAATAAAATTATGTACTGATAGCTAAAATTGATCTCTCAAGATCTGACCTTCCCTTCTTGGGAGGGTTCCCTTCTGTACTGAAGACAAGCAGCCCCGCTTGAGGAGGGGGTCTATATCTCACCCCCTCAAGATTCTGGGCTGCTGAGGGACAATGGGTAGATGTATTTGAATAACATAAAGTGAGGGAAGAGTAAATGGGGATATTGTAGAAATGGTCCACGAGGTTCCTTAGAAAACAGGCTTTCCAAGCTCTGGAAGTCATCCTCATTCTGTGAGGCCCCGAGAAGTGAGTGTGAATAGAACTAGGGAGAGCCTTAGAAAATTTGATGTAAGGAAGAAAAAGGAAGTCTTTCAGAGATGGGGCTGGGAGGAGGTAAGGGAAGGAAATCTGCCAAATCTGGATTTAGCATCAAATAAACAAATGGCCTCTCACTGCCCCTCCTCCCTTCCACACGCTCCTCATCCCTCTCATTGCTACAACTGGAAGGATATACCTTAAAGTTAAAAAAGAAGAAGAAGAAGAAGAAGAAGAAGAAATCAGGAATCTAAAGAATTGAATTTTATCCAAGCTCCACCATTAAATTCATTGCGCAAATGGGCAAATGGGCTTCCCTTCCCTCTTAAATAAGAGAGTTGAACTAAATGAACTTTCTAGCTCTGATATCCTATTTTTTACTCTATCCAAACCCTATATTGGCCCTACTCTTACCCTGGGGACAAGTCTCAGATTTTCAGGCTTTGTCGAGGTGCTAACTTGTCCTTCTGCCTCATCATCATTGCCCGTTCAGTCAGGAAATGTGGACCCAGACACCAGAAATGGCCTAGAACTAGGAATCTGAAGATGATGAAAGGTAAGTGACCTCTACTCTGAGCTGCCTCTGCACATAGGCTACTATGTACACAGCCTTCTGCCTCTAATCCCTGATATTCCACTACTCATCCAAACCTTGAGATTAAGGGCAAATACCCCGGGACTTCAACACTCAGCAGAGTGCCTGTAAGCACGTAAAAATGCCAGCTGATTCCCTGAGAAATAGTTCCATCCAACATGTATATGATAATCATATCCAGGTACTTTACAAATATTATCTCATTTTATCCTCACAACAATCTTGGATGGATGTTATTATTATCCCCATCTTACAGATGGGGAAACTGAGGCTGGAAGAAGCTAAGTGACTTACCAGCATCACACACATAGCTAGCATGCGTGGAAGGCTAGATTTCTACTCAGGTCTTCTTGACTGTATGTCCAGTGCTCTATCTGCTGTGTCACCTATAGCGTGTTGATAAGGGGCATCTGTGTGTCAGAGATAACCTGGCTTCAATGCTGTCTCTGACAAATAGTGGCTGCATGAACATGAACAACTCATTAACCTCTCAGTGCCTCCAACACACTAGAACTATAAGTTACACACGGTAGTTTATCTGTCTGCAGGAGTATCCATATATGTGTGTTGTATATATTTAAATGTATATATATATAGGTCTGTGTGCATGTGTGTGTATATATATCTATAGCAAGAACTTTCATATCTATTATCCCATTTAGGCTTCTCCAAATCTAAGAGTTTGGGGTCTTCAAGATTCTCTGGTTCAACCCCCAGCTGAACAAAATATCAAGCATTTTCTTGAAGATCTGAAATAAGAAAAAAACCCTTCCTCCCAAAGCAGCCCATTCTACTTTTTCTCCTCTAAAATTGTTAGGAAGTTTTAACATCTATTAGCTTCCTCTAAGTTCCACATATTTCCACCTATAATTCCTATTCATGGTCAATCATTGATGAATTTTTTGGCTCTAGAAGCCCCAAAAAACAAAGAAAGCTCCAAAATGGCCCTCCATCCTATGCAGAGGTTATTAAGAACCACACAACTTTTAGATTTATGGTTTTCTTGCTATTCTTCAAACAAATGCTCCCGCTCTGAATTCCATGTATTTTCACCAGCCAAGTTTCCCAGTGTCTCTCTCGTCATATCTGTCTCTTTGCTTCCCTATCTCTTAAGTTTCTGCTAAAATTTTTTTGCAAGAAGACTTTGCTAGTTCCACTTAATAGTAGTACCTTTCCTCTGAGATCTACCTCCAATTTACCCTGTACATATTTTGTCTATTCATAGATGTTTGTATGTTGTGTCCCCCAGTAGAATATGAATTCCTTGGAGACAGGAGCTGTTTTTGCCATTTTTTGTATCCTAAATACAGAGCTCAAGTTCTGGTACATAAGTAAGTGCTTAATAAGTTCTTGTGGACTGGCTGACTGACTGAGCTATAAACATGAATTGACTGTTGATACTTTAAATGTGAGATCTTTGTTTAATCAGGAATTGAACATATTAATGGAAGAGCTGAACCATAGCAATCTGGATATATTTATTATAAATGAAACTGGAAGAAGGAGGGATGTCAGCTGAAGGATGGCTCATAGGTATCAAGTAGGAATGGAAAGGAAAGAATTGGCAGAATTGGTTTTATTATATTATCAAACACATTTTCTTGTAGAGGATGGAATTTTGGAGAAGTATACCTGAAACAAGGATACTTACAACAAGGTGTTAACTCAGTGGAATATAGGAGATGACGTTTCTTTAGTATCTATATACTTAGTACTTAGCATGGTGAGGTAGTGGTTCTCTAGTTCACACATACATAGAGTTCTGTAGTGATATAATCATACCAAGATATTTAAGAGCTAAGAAGGACTGGAAAAGAGGCATGCCATTTTTGACCATCCTCCTGATGGCCCTCCTGCCTCCTTCACTCCTCCACTAAGACCAAGGACTCGGGCTGATCCCGAGGTCCTCCAGAAAGCTAGCCCGAACATTACATTTTCTCTTCTTACCTTATAGGGCTTGTGATAAATATCAGTTTAAAAAACCCACCATGAAAATGATTATGAACTAATTTATTGAGTCTTTCCAAGATGATTTGTCAAAATAGAAAGGAATTGGGGAGGGAATAAATCTACAGCATAAGAATAAGAGGTCATGAGCTTCCCTCTCAGGGGAGAGAAGAAAAAGGCAGAAGCAGATGAGAGAGCTTCAAAAACAAAAATTTTACACTGAACCTGGCTCTGGGATGGTTTCCCATGTGATTATTAATATTTTCAGGACAAAGACAAGTAGACTGAAAATGGAAAGAAATATGTCTGAAAATAGACAAAATCCTCCATAATCTGGGACTATCAGCCTTAATTTATCTTATTTTCCCCTTCTATATGATTCAACCACCTTCCACTACTTGCCACCCTTAGGAATATATTTCCCTTTTCTACCCTTCTCCTTTGGGCTCAATAAATTTTTATCCATTCTTTATAGTTACACTCAATTGTCACCTCTTCTAAGTTTTCCTTGATCCATCTGAGCAGGAACAACCTTCCACCCCAGGTCTCACATAACACTTTGTTCTGTATCTGTCTAATATACTTATCATGAAATATCTATGTTTGGGTTTTATGCCCCTGCCAGATGATAAATCCCAGAAGAACAATGTTTGTGGCACAGTAGATTGGGCACTAGATTCTTCCTGAGCTCAAATCTGGCCTTAGATTCTTATTAGCTGTGTGACTAGACAAATTATTTAACCTCTGCTTTCCTCAGTTTTCCTGACTATAAAATGGGAATAATAGCAACTACTACCTCAAGACTGATATGAAGCTCAAATGAAATATTTGTGAAGTACTTTTTGAACCTTAGCTGTGTGACTAGACAGATCATTCAACCTCTGTCTCCCTCAGTTTCCCTAACTTTAGGAATAATAATAGCACCTACTACCTCAAGACTGGTTATGAGACTCAAAGGAAATATTTGTGAAGTACTTTTTGAATCGTAAAGTGCTATATAGAATATGTATACATATATTTAATATACTTAACATATACTTTGACATATTTAACATGTATTGGACTACCTGCCAACTAGGGGAGGGCATAGGGGGAAGGAGGGGAAAAGTTGGAACAGAAGGTTTTGCAAGAGTCAGTGTTGAAAAATTACTCATGCATATGTTTTGTAAATAAAAAGCTATAATAAAAAATAAAGTGCTATATAAATACTAGCTTTTAGTATAATTAGTATTAATTTTCTATTAACAAATATTCACTAAGCATCTCTATGTACAACATTTTGGTTAGGATCAAAATGGTCAATGTGCTAAGTGACTGAGCCAAGGGGCTCCGATCCATCTTGTCCCAGGGACTTACAGTTCAGGACTGTCTCGGATATTTGCTTGGGTTTCTTTTTGCAATTCCAAATAAATTCACCCTCCTGTATAAACATTTCATGGGGAAAACAAAACAATTCTGGGTTTTGTCATGAATTTTTCTCTGGAAAGGGGGGCCAGGGCCCAGTCCAATGGCTACTGCAACCACTTTCAAAGTCCTCACTGAGAGAGGTGGGCGAACCCAGCCCGAAGACAGTTTATAAAAGAGTGGGGAAAAATCTTGGATCAAGATGCTAATAAAGGGAAAAAATATCCAGCCTGAAATCAGCCCTGAGCAGATTTAGTGACATAAATTCTCTTCCCAATATAGTCAGCAAGACCCAAGCCCAGCCAGTCCTCATGGATGTGAATGTGAATCATGAGGTGGCAGGGGAAGGAGGGAGGGCTCTTTCAGCACGAGGGGATTCTGAGAGAAGGCATGAAACAGAGCCAGGGGAGAGATGGCCACCCCCACAACTGCAGGCTAGAAAGCCTCAAGCCTGGGAACCCTCTGGGAACCTGCTCTGAGCTCTGTTCTCCCCAGGGAGAAAGGCACCAAGAGGGGCCAAGTGGATCCTCTCAGCTTCTCAACCACTAAATCCAACCGACTTTTCTCAGTACTCATCCTTGACCTCTTGCTTTTGAGATCGTAAACTACTCTCCAGTCTCCCTCCTCCCTTTGCTTTTGTGACACTGCCCTCTCCTGGACGTCCTTCTCCCCATCTGATCATCCTCATTCATCTTGATTTGACCGTCATCCATTGGTCCCCAAACTGGGGGCATCACTCCAGGCTCCATGTGCATTTCCTTCTCTGCCTCTCTCTTTTTCTTCTTCAGGTGTCATCTGGTCAGCTTCCAGGCAATAAATGAGGCGTATTTCACGTGAGTCCCCCCATTCTTCTGGGCTCAATCTCCCAGAGGGATGAGATAATGTTGCTACAATTCTTAGCACACTATCTAGTATATAGTAGGTACTTAATCGACACTTTTTTTTTCCTTTCCACTTTGAGGGAGTTAATCCACTCAGCTTTGACTTTAATGATCCACCTAGGGATGGAGCTATCTAATTGATGTTGTATTCAGTTATTTTCAATCATATCTGACTCTTTTTGAGTTTTCTTGGTAAAGATAATGGAATGGTTTATCATTTCCTTCTCCAACTTATTTTTACAGATGAAGAAACTGAGGCAGATGGGGTTAAATGGCTTGCTAAGGCTCTCACACATAGTAAGTATCTAAGGTAAAATTTGAGAAAGATGAGCCTTTCTGACTTCAGCCCCAATACTCTATCCACTTTGACACATGGCTTCCCTACCTGATAATGAGTGATTCCTCACCCCCTTTATCTACCTATAAGCATTATTGATGGAAAGGGTATAATAATTGATGTCCTATCATATCATTCACTGTCTCTGTGGCTCCCCAGATCAAACTCCCTTAAATATCCATTCCTTAATTTGGGTTATGTTCCTCTACTAGAATGTAAACTCAGTTTTCTGATTAAAATGATAATGTGAAAGGTTAGCTACCCCCAACAAACAGCCCAGCAAAGATATAAAAGGGAACCAGTGGAAACTGATTTAATAGAAATACCAGTAAGATAATCCAACCAGTCTAGAACTACCAATAAAACTTATAAAAGGCTATAGGTTTGCCAAATGGGAACATTCCATGGGGCTTGCAACCAACTCAATCACTGATAAATGGAGCCTATAGCCAGTGAGACCCAGGCCCTACCCTTTTAGAATGGCACTGAGGAGTCAGCTAGTCTCTAGTAAGTTCTGTTGAGGGAGATAGGGCCATACACTAAATATTCTCCTTAGGGTCTTCCAAAAGTCCTGAAGCCAGTACTCCTAGGAGAACCACAGCAGGGACAGAGATTTGGTGGGAATTGTTCATAGAGGAAATCAATGCAGTCCCTAGGCAGCCTATTTCAGGGAGAAATCAACATAATGTCCTATATATAATCAATATCTGTATCCAAGCTAAGCTAAACTAGGTCTTGATGATGAATCTCTTCTAATAACAAGAGCTAACATATAGAGCACTTTAAGTTTTACAAAGCATTTTCTAAATATCATCTCATTTTATTTTCAAAATAACCTTGGGGGGAAGGTGCTATTTTACCACAGTTTACAGTTAAGGAAACTGAGTCAGGAAAAGGTAACTTACCTAGCAAGACACTAAGAAGTGTCTGAGTCTGAATTTGAAATCAGCTTTTCCTGATTCCAGGTCCAGATCTCTATCCACTGTACTACTCAGAAGCTGATACTCAATCCAGAAAGCTTTTCCATCTTAATGAGACTTGTCAGAATCATGTTCCTCCTGGGTCATCTCCTTGCCACAAAAAGACTTTCATAGAGGATCAAAGTACATATAAAAGCTTAATTAGTAACAGCAATCAGTCATGGGGGAATTGAGGAAGGGGAAAGTCCTTGAGGACAAGGTCCTTACAAATTTCCCCCCCCTCGTTTATGTTTTCCTTCTTTTTTTCCCTTTTTAATACATTTTACTTATTTCATTAAATATTTTCCAATTACATGTAAAAAAAATTTAACCATTTTTACATATAAAATTTTTATAATTACATGTAATTGTTTTGAGTTGTATATTTTCTCTCTCCCTGCCCTGAGAATGCAAGCAATTTGATATTGATGATACATGTAAAGTCATGCAAAACATATTAGCCATGTTGCAAGACAGAAAAAAAAAAGAAATAAAGAAAAATTATTCTTTAATCTGTATTCATAGTTCCTCAGTTCTCTTTCTAGAGGTGGATGGAATTTTACTTATTTTCCTTATAGATTTCCTTTTTCATCACAGACACCAATGTGGCCTCAGTGGGAGCTTGGAATTAAGCAGCTGATTGAAAACAGTGACTCATGATATGGGCCAATGGATCAATACTTCGGAGATCTCAAACATGCAAGACTCTCAAGTACAGCCTGAACCAGAATAAAATGTAATTGTGAAATAGTTAACAAAATAAATAAAAAGTAAAATAGAACACTTCAGGCGTGTTTGACTCTATGACTCCATTTGGAGTTTTCTTGGCAAAGATTTTGGAGAAGTTGCAGTTCCTTTTCCAACTCATTTTACATATGAAAAAACTGAGGCAGACAGGATTATGGGAGTTGTCCAGAGTCACACAGCTAATAACGTCAGAAGCCAGGTTTGAATTTAGGAAGATGAGTATTCCTGACTCCAGGCCTGGTGCTCTGTGCCCTATGGTGCCCTCTAGCGACCCACAATAGAACATAGATAATGTTAATAAAGTTTTTCAAGTCGATAGATGACCAGTAGGGATTCTTAAGAACAGGACAGTAGCCTTTGGTTTTAGTTTGACAACACTGCCTTACCGCATCATCAGTAGTTGTTATTTTAATTTATAATTTATATTATAATTAATTATTATATAATTATATATATAATTAATTTATAAATAGTAGTTATTTTAATTTATAATTTATATTATAATTAATTATTATATAATTATATATATAATTAATTTATAAATAGTAGTTGTTATTTTAATTTATAAATAACAAAACCTTATGATTTTACAGGTATGGGACGATAGATTGCAACTGGCAATAATTCATATTCTTGGAAAATTGTCTGAAGCCCAGAGAGTGCATGCCCATGGTCACGCTGCCAGGTGGTCCAAGGTGGGGTGTGAGTGGACTAGAATTGCCTCCTAACTATATCCAAAACGCTATAAAATTGTGCATTCCCTTTGATCCAGCAGTTTCACTACTGGATCTATATCCAAAGAGATCATAAAAGAAGGAAAAGGACCAATATGTGCAAAATGTCGCAGCTCTTTTTGTAGTGGCAAGTGAAATTGAGTAGATGCCCATCAGTTGGAGAATGGCTGAATAAGTTATGAATATGAATATGATGAAATATTATTGTTCTATAAGAAATGATGAGCAATGATCAACTATGAGAGACTTGGTTCTTCTCAGCTGTTTAGTGATCCAAGGCAATCCCAATAAACTTTAGGTAGAAAACACCAAACAGATTACTATGGAGACTGATTTGTAAATCAACATATAATACGTTCACAAATTTTTCCCTTCTGTTTTTTTTTCTCTCGTGGTTTTTCCCATTTGTTCTGATTATTCTCTCCCAATATGATTCATAAAATAGCATATTAAAAATTAGTGTACATGTATAAGCATAAAAAATAAAGCAATAATAATAATAATAATAAAGAAATGAGCAGGCTGACTTCACAAAAGCCTGGACTTACATGAACTGATGCTGAATGAAGTGAGCAGAACCAAGAGAGCATTGTACACAATGTAACAAGATTATGTGATGATCAACTCTGATGGACATGGCTCTTTTCAACAATGCAGTGATTCAAGGCAATTCCAATGCACTTAGAATGGAAAATGCCATCTCCAGAGAGAGAACTATGGAGATTGAATATGAACCAAAAAATAGTTTTTGTTTTTTCTTTCTCATGGTTTTTTCACTTTTGATCCAATTTTTCTTGTACAATAAGGCAAATATGAAAATATGTTTTAAAAAGATTGCACATATTTAATCTACATCAGATTACTTGCTATTTTAGGGAGAGGGAAGATAATGGAGGAAGGGAGAAAATTTTGGAACTCAAAATCTTACAAAAAACGAATGTTGAAAACTATCTTTAGGTATATCTGAAAAACTTCAATACTATTGAAAAAATCTTAAATAGAATTGCTTCTTAATTGATCAGCTCATTTCCCCTCTCCAATCCATTTCTGCACAGCTACTCAGTGGATCTTCCTAAGCCCAGGTATGATCTCTTACTCTGCTGTGAGAAGCCCTCATGAATCGCTTTTGCTTTTAGAATAAAATACAAACCTCTCACCTTTAACTTTATGGACTTCACAATCTGACTCTCACATAACCCCCCAGGTTTATTATTATTCTTTTCACTCATGTACTCTACAATTGAGTGAAGCTGGACTACCTAGCTGTGTCCCTCCTCCGTCCCCCCAAGCAGTCTCTCTCTCTTAAGAGAACTGTATTCTTGCTCCTGTTTTGTAACTGACTCAACACATCACTTTGGGCAAATGACCTTTCTCTGAATCTCAGCTTCCTCATTTGTGAAGTGAGAGTGTTGCTTTAAGTGATTTCTATACTTTCTCTACTCTGTTCTAACATATTATATTATATTCTCATTGAACCACTGAGAAGAATCAAGACTTTATAGTTGATCATCGCTCATCATTTCTTATAGAACAATAATATTTCACCAATTAATATTTATAATTTATTCACCTGCCAAACAATTGCTACCAATAGGGATCCAAACAGGAGAGCTCTGGGGGGGAACAGCACCACCCCCATCCATCGAGCTTCCAGCCCAGCCCTCATAGCCATCATCTGAGGGAGCAGTTCCTATGGAGGAGGGGCTGGACAGCCCTACTATCTATTGACCATTGAGGGGAGACAGGCCAGTATAGCTAAAGCAAGCAAGAGAGACAGAAGGCAGCATGTGCTGGGCAGGTCAAATCACCATCACTATCTTAACCATCCTCTCGTTTCAGACACTGGGGAAAATAGCCCAGGATGCTGAACCCGACAGCCTTTGCAATAGCAGTGGGTCCAGCCAAGTGTCCTCAATCATCATCCTGAAGAGCCATCCTATGGAGAAACAGCCTCAGCCTGGCAGCTATTCCCGCAGAGGCTGCAGGCACAGCTACTGGAGATCCAGAAACAAATGTTCTTGCCACCAAAGTCCTTGACTGTTGAAATCGTTCAACATCAGAAATTGATGCCATTTTATCAGTGGAAACAACATCAAAGAAGAGCCCTTAACATCTGCTTTGCTGCTGCATCCTAAAGATTATGGGACTTTTCCATCAGACTTACAACTGATACCTTCATATATGCTGCTTCTTCCATCAAAATGTGAGATTTTTGAGAGCAGGGTGGGTCTTACATTTCTATCCGTAACTGGCACTTAGCACAATGCTTTGCACATAATTAAGAGCTTAAATGTTTTTTTTCTAAATTCATTCATATTCTGTTTCTTTATACCACTAATATTCCATGATTCTGTAACTATGGATTTCATCAATCTGGACCCAAAGCACTGTCCAGGGGTTCCTCAAACGAGCTTTCCAGAAATAATGAAGAAACCATTCATGTTCCAAAGTGAATCCCACTGGTAGAATTTCAATTTGATCATCCTCTGAACAGGACTTGGAGTCGGTCTGAGTGGGGTCCCCATATCTTCAAGAGGTCTGTGACTAGATTTCAGAGGTCATAAACTTCTATGAGGAAAAACCATTTGACTTCCTTTGTGTATTATTTTATGTTAATGGCAATCTACTAAGAAGGGGTCCATAGATTTCAGCAGACTGTCTAAGAAAGCCACAATACAAACCAGATTAGGAACTCTATCTCTAAACTAGATGATCTCTATATAAGACCCCTTCCAGCCTGAAAGCCCAACATTAAGAAAAGCTCTTAGGAGTGCATGTCTCTTAATCAATTTACTATAGGTGGAACAGGGACATCTTGTGGTATTCTCTGTTATTACAGTTTCTCAAAAGCAGGAAAAGGCAAAAGAGGTGAAGGAGGAAGATACGGAAAAGAAAGAAAAGGAAGCGTTTGCTTAGTGCTTTAAGGTTTGAAAAGTTCTTTACATATATTTATTTTTCAAAACATTCCCAAAGTAGGTGCCATTATTGCTCCCATTTCGCAGATCTAAAGAAATGCCCTCTGCAACAAGTCTGAGAATTGATCACGTCTTTACTGGAAGACCCCAATTAATAGGAAACTTAGAGAAGCAACCCGTTCAGCTTTGGACAGCTCCCATTGTAACACCCATACCAGAGACAGAAACTTGGAATCCAACTGGCCCAGAGGACAGTATCTGTCCCAGGCTCCTGAAGTGCTATAATCCATACCCCACCACTCCACTCTCAGCAAAGGAGAACTTTATCCCATCCCCTTTCTTCATCCATCTCCTTACCCACCAACAAGCTTTTATATCTTATCTGGCTGCTGCAACCACCATCAATTAATCTATTCTTTATAGATCTGGAAAGCAAAACACTTATAAAATCTTAGAAATAACTTATCCAAGTGTCATTAATTTGTTGTCTTGAATTTATTTTTATAGATATATAGGTGACTATATTTCAATTTAATTGGTTTCTTTTGTGATTCTGAACTTTATTTTATGCATTTAAAAATATTATTCTGAGAAAGGATCCAAAAAGGGGTCTATGACTCAAAAAAAGGTTGAGAGCTCCTGGTCTAGTGTAACACTCCTCACTTGACAATTGAGGTAAATGAGGGACCCCCCCAAATCAGGAAATGATAACCAGAATTATAGAGCTAGTAACTTTTCACTAGTTCAACAGATACTTATGAAATATTTAAGCTATTACAATAAGGATGATTATAACATTCAACAAAGATCATGTAGGTAATAAAAAGTTCCGGAAATGATTCTAACTCTCCAGAAATACAAGTCTCACTAGAATAAGAGGGTAAGACTGGAAAGTCTTTCTAGATTGAGAATATATGTGAATATACACCTTGTAAAACAAACAAAAAAAAGCCTGTGAGCAAAAATATTGTAGAAACAACATAGGAAACTAGAAATTGAGCAGATGCCCATCAGTTGGGGAATGATTGAATAAGACATATGAATGTTTTAGAATATTATTATTGTATAAGAAATGATGAGGAGGCTGATTTCAGAAAAGCTTGGGAAGACTTGCATGAAATGATGAGTGAAGAAAGCAAAACCAAGGGAACACTGTAAATAGTAACAAGATTGTGTGATGAACTTTGCTCTTTTCAATAATGAGGTGATACAAAACAATTCCAACAGACTTGTGAGGAAAGTGCCATCTGCATCCAAGGAAGGAACTATGGAGACTGAATGTGATTCAAAACATAGTAATTCAAAATTCAGTAAAGTGCCTTTAGCATAAAATAATACACATAGCATCACAAAGGAATTCAAATGGTTTTTTCTCATAGAAGTTTATGACCCCTAAAATCTAATCACAAATCTCTTGGAGGTTTTTTCTCTTTCTCATTTTTTTTCTTTTGATCTGATTTTTCTTGCACAATATGACAAATGTGAAAATATGTTTTAAAAAAAAAAAAAAGGATTGTATGTATTTAATGTATATCAGATTGCTTGCTGTCTTGAAGAGAAGGGAGGGAAGGGAAGGAGGAAAGAAAAATTTACAGCACAGTTTTATAAAAATAAAAATATAAAATTGAAATATCTTGACATGTATTTGGAAAAATAAAATGCTATTGGGGGGGAGGGGGGAAAGGCAACACTATAGGAAGTAGATTCCATGACAGAAAATGGGCAACAGGACACAAAAATACCAGTCAGTTAACAAGCATTTTTCTAAACATTTATGTTCAGTGCTGGAAATACTACAAAAACCAGTCGCTGCTCAGTCTCATATGAACTAATTGTGTATAATAGTTTCACTGAATACTAACCAAAATATACAGACAAAATTGAGACAAGACCCCCAACATTGAGACGAATAACTCCCCCTCTCTTTGGGAAGAGCACGATAATTATTTGTTCATTGGATAATAATAATAACTGACACACATATGCCACTTAAAAGTTTGAAAAAAACTTTCCTTACTTTATTTTTTTGACCCTCACAATAACCCTATTAAGGAAGGACTACAATTATTAACCATTTCAAGATAAGGAAACCGAGGTGAAGTAATAGCCAAGGCTACACAAAGAGTAAATAATACAGCTATAATTCCAAACCAGGTTCTCTCACTCCAAATTTAGAGTTTGTTGGTATTCTTGAAATATTTCTATCCTGTGAGAAAAGTAATTGCTACCCTACAATTGCATCTTAGAAAATTACTGATTGCTAAGCAGAGTCATTTGCCACGTTCAACAGTCAGCATTTAAAAGGGTTTATGAATACACAATAAACCAAGGTTGAAAACAGATAAAGGACAAACATTCAGGGAAACTAAGATGACCTTTGTAGAAAATACACACAGTCGCAGAAATTTAGGAACTTTTCCTTTGAAATGCAGGCGTTAGGAATGAACTATATCAATGTTCAACTAACAACTTTTTTTAGGTGAAAGTTGAAAATTATAATTAGGTGAAAACAGTCCTTCACCCATTCCCTTTCACACAGTTTATGTTCCAGACAAACTGTTTACTGTTCCCAGGTGGAATCCTGTCCTTTCCCATTTCTCTACTAACAATCTTCACAAGATTCTTCCATTCACTTGATTGGAATCCTTCCTTTCCTTCAAGCTCAGGTAATTATTACTTCATTAAGTTTGCCCAAGTCCTAGCTTTCTCATATAATATATAAATATATATAATATAAAGTATATTGTATATAATATGACATAATATAAAACATATTACATATTATGTATACAGTATATAACTAAAGAACTTTATATTTGTTTCATCATTCCTTCTACATATAAAAGTTTTATAGTTTTTTAAAAGAAATGAATTCTGAGAAAATCACTTCCTAAAGTCCCCTATGTTCAAAGCATTTTATGAAAAGTAAAGGGCATACTACAAACTACAGCATTAATAGTTTGATTTGGTTTGTTTTTTAAATTCACGTATGGCCCCTGTTTTAAGGCAGTAACTGCTTCACTGCATTTCAGTCATTAGAATTTTAAGTTTCTTCTGATCTGAAGCACAACATCTACTCCAAGACCTGTGTCCTTCCTTTGTAATCTAAAATCTAAAAAAATGTGGATTGTGGAGTGATCAGGGACCACTGGGTTCTGATGACTCTGGAAAAAAGAGGGAAACCAAGACTTTGTGCAACTCTGCCTCATTTAAATCTAATTACATTTAAGTCAAGACATCAACCAGTGATGCCATTGATTCTCTTTGAAAACAAAGGACAAGTAACAGAAAACAAACAACAAATTTCTCATGCTTTTTATTTTAATACATCTTACATACTTGTTATATAACATATTACAACTTTTATTATAGTCACTTTTATACCTATCTTATTCTCCAATGCCTATAACTCTGTGAGAGTCATGGCTGTATGTACATATATATATAGATATTTTACATCTTTGTATCCCCCATGCCTACCTAACTCAAAAGATGGCACATAGTAAACATCTAATAAATTATTTTTTTAAGTGTTGGATTTTGTCTAGGAAAAAAGAACCTATAAGAGACTAACAACTGTAATGCAAATAATTAGATCTCAAGAATATCCATCTTAAAGGAAAGGCTCACAATGAGCTTAGTTTTTAAAAAGAACTGAGACATTATAAAAAGTAGTCAATCAATAAATATTTATTGTGCACACCTACTATGTGCCAGGCACTGTATTAAGCACTGAGGATACAAAGAAAGGCAAAAAAAAAAAAAAAAGCAGGAGCTCATAACCTAATAAGTGAGTCAACATGGAAATGACTGTATAAACTCATGATATGCAGAATAAATAATAATCAACAATGGGAAGGCACTAGAATTAAGGATTGACAAAGTCTTCCTCTAGAAGATGGGGATTTTTTTCTGGGTTTTGAAGGAAACCAGGAGGCAGAGATGAGAACATTCTAAGAATAGATATAGGGTGGGACAAAGTTGGACACTAGAATGTCACCTGTGGGGGAATAGGAAGAAGCCAGTGTCATTAGAATCAAAGAATATACAAGAGGGATGCAAGGTCTAAGATGACTGGGGACTGGGGGAGTAGAGAGAAACGGGTTATAAAGGGCTTTGGACACCAGCAGAGGATTTTATATTTAATCCTCCAGACTATAGGGAGACAATGAAGTGTATTGAGTAGGGGAGTGACATAGATTTGTATTTTAAGAAAATCATTTTGAAGCTAACTCTCCACTCAGTTGGATAGATAAATAGACTGAAGTGTGGAGAGACTTGGAGTAAGCAAAATAGCCGGAAGCAATAGCAATAGTACAGCAGTCAGGAGATGAAGGCCTATATAACAATGTTGGCAATATCAGAGAAAAGAAGGATGGATATGGAAGAGATGTTACAAAAATAAAATTAACAGGTCGTGGGGCAGCTAGGTGGGGCAGTGGGTAGAATACCAATCCTGAAGCCAGACCTGAGTTCAAATCTAGTCTCAGACACTTAATACTTTCTAGTTGTGTGACCCTGGGCAAGTCACTTAACCACAATTGCCTCAAGGGAAAAAAAATTAACAGGTCTTGGCAGCAGACTGGATATGTAATAAAGAGATGATATATGGATGTGAGAGAAGTTGAGATAATATTTGAGTTTCTAACCCAAATGACTGAGAGAGAATGTTGGTATCCTTGACAGGAAATTTGGAGGGAGGGAGAATTTGGAAGGTAAGAGGATGAGTTCAGTTTTGGATGAATTACTGGACATTTAGAATGAAATGTCTAATAGGCATTTGGAGAGATGAGACTGAGGGCAGTAGGTTAGGATTAGATAAACAGATTTTTGAGAATCATTGGCAGAAAGATAATAATTGAATACTTTGGAGCAGATATCTCCAAATAAAATAAGAGAAGAGCCCTGTAGGATGCTTATATGACCAGCAAAAGAAATAGAAAAAAGCAAACTTATTGATTTTGGCCAAATCACTCTCTCAATGTAATCTCAAACTGAGGGCAGCTAGGTGGCACAGGTGCGAGACCTGGAATCAAGGAGACTCATCTTCATAAATTCAAATTGGCCTCAGATGCTTACTAGCTAAGTGGCTTGATCACTTAACCCTATCTTCCCTCAGTTTCCTCATTTGTAAAATGAACTGAGAAGGCAATGGCAAACCTCTCCAGTATCTTTGCTAAGAAACGCCAAATGGGATCACAGAGAGTCAAATATAATTGAAAAACTAAACAACAGTCCTAAACTTGAGATTCAAATTTGGCTTCCATCATTCCCACAAACCCTTTTAGAATCCTCGTCTATCAAAATTCAGTTCAGTTACCACCTTCCCTAAAGTCTCTCCTTATCCTCCCATCCCAGATGTTAGCAATTTCTCCTTCCACAAATTATCTTTTACTTATCTATATGTCATTAGGGACATTTAGTCATTTAAGATAATGTCAGTTCTTTCTGAGGGTAAGAACAATGTGTGTTTTTGTATTCTACCAATGCCTTACAAATAATAGATACTAAATAAATATTCATTGAATTCTATTTTAAAAAAAAATTTAATTCCATCATTCCTTCACTTGGCTTAAAACCTGCTTAAAATATAATTACCTCTAGGAAAGTTAAAAATTAAAGTCCTATTATATTTCACAGTGAATAAGTTATTTCCTTTTATTTAGTCTAAGCCTGTGGCTTCTTTTGGTCTTTTACTATTGAACTAAATTTTCCATCATTTTTCACTGTAGTCCATGTACCTATTTTGTACCAAATTCACCTAGTATTAAAGTATAGGTTTATTTAATTTAGAGGATCTTATCAAATTTATAGAATTTCTTTTCTTCCTAAGATCCTCTGTAACAGCTGATAGCACATGAGCTGGAATTATTTTCATGATAATCTCTTTGCAGATCAACACTGCAATAAGACATGATCAAGAATTACATGGTATGACATTTCTATTGCTTTTGAATTCAAGATAAAACCAACTCCACCAGTTTCTCCTGAATACCAAATAACATCACTAAGATGAAACTGATTACATTTTAACAGAGAGCAAACACTGGTTACCAATACAGGAGTCATTTCTAAATCAACTTTTCCACATACAGCTGGAACACCAATAGGGAACAAAGATCAAAAATGATTCCAAGTTAGGTTAGAAGTAACAAGAAAATATGGCAAGCAAATGTGGCAATTCCAACATTCCCTATTTAAATTAGCTGAGACTGACTAATGGGAAATAATTTTAAAAAGTAAGATACTGACTTAGGATCATTTCCTAAAGAAGACTAGTTAACCAATTTAAATCAATGAGGTGAACCAAAAAGCCTAGAAAACATAAAGTCAGCAAATTCATAATATTTTTGCCAAGCAAAGAGAAATAGAGCCAAGGAAAATACCAATCTAGAATATAAACTAGCTTGTAAAATCTTAGAGAATGGAGAAGTCTGAGTAATATTGCCTCATAAAATAATTAGAAGCAATGAAAGGAAAAATAAAATTGAAAAAAGCTTGGTATGAGACACAATTAAGCAAAAATTAACCCTGGAATATTTGTGGATAAAATGGAGGGAGGACAATAAGGAAGATAAAAATTGAAATGATTAACAAAAATTTCTATGAGGAAAAAGAGGGATAGAAGTAACCATCTTAGTGACATAGAAAAAGCACTGGATTCGGAGGAAAGGGACTTATGTTTGAATCCTGGTTCTACTCAAAACTAGAGCTGTGTGCTGAGAAGATGGGGTCCAATCCTACTTTGGACACTTAGGGGAGATAGTTGGTACAGATCTGTGACCCTGAACAAGTCACTTAACCAGTTTGTCTCTGTTCCTGATATGCTTTAGGAAGGAAATAGAAATAACACTAGTAATGTAATTGTAAGCAATAAATTGTTTAGAATTAGAATTGTTTAGAATTAAATGTTGGATTTAACATATTTTTTAACATGTATAACATATATTGGATTACTTGCCATCTGGAGGAGGTGTTGGGGGGAAGGAGGGGAAAATCTGGAACACAGGGTTTTGCAAGGATCAATGTTGAAAAATTATCCATTCATATGTTTTGAAAATTAAAAAATAAATAAGATAAAAATAGTTATATTAGACCAAGTAAACAAAGAGAAAATCTGTGATGTAGATGGTAATTTTGAGAGTTTTCAAGGATGAATTCTCCAGATGTCTGAAAGATACTAAATGGTTTTTTGGAGGGAGAAGGGAATCAGACCTTATTATTAGAGTTTTTTCAAAAAGAAAAAAAAATAAAATTTCAAAAATAAAATAAAAGTCACATACCTACTAAACTAGATAGATAGCTTACATTTATATGGCACTTACTATATATCAGGTACTGTGTTAAATGCTTTACAAATATTATTTCAATTGCCCTTACCACAAACTTGGGAGATAGATGCTATTATTATCATCCCCATTTTATAGATAAGGAAACTGAAGATGTCCCTTCTACCTCCCCTAAATGTCCAAAGTAGCACTGGCCCCCATTTTTCAGCACACAGCTCTAGTTTTTAATAGAATCAGGATTCAAAACCAAGTCCCTTTCCTCCGAATCCAGTGCTTTTTCCATGCCACTAAGATGGTGGTTTGTCCTTTTATCCCTTTTTTCCTCAAATTAACAGTGTTCACTCTCTTCATAAAAATAATTCAGTTCAACAAACATTTTTTAAAGTAGATAGCAAGGGAATACCTTAGGTGATAGAAATGCAGAGATAAAGTTTTAAAATAATTCCCATAAGGAACTTACATATTTCTGGGCAAAAGAGCAAATAAACAACCAAATAAATACAAGCTAGTTTAAGGAGGAACCAAGCACACCTGAAGTGTGGGAGTCAAACAGCATTTCACAAGAGAAGATGGTTCTTGATTAGAAATCAGGAAAAGTTTCCTAAAACTTGGAGCTGCCCAAAATGAAATGGTCTGGCCTGAGAAGTACAGTTTTCTTCTTCCTTTTAGCTCTTCAAGAAGAGTCCTTGTGACTGCGAGTTAGGAATGTTATGGTGGGAATTCCTTTATGACACTGGTTGAACTAGATGCCCAGCTTTCAAAATCTGCAATTCAGTGAGCTAAGAAGAAATTGAAAGTTAAGAGGAGCAAATGAAAAGTGAGAAAGGGGAGAAGGAATAATGAATTCAGAAAACAGCAAGGAATATAGTATAAATGGAAAGTAATGTGAAAAAGTAGGTTGAATCTAGACCATGATAGATTTTGTATATGAGGGAAGCTATTTTATCTGTAATAGGAACTGGTCAATAAGCCTAGTCCTTATGACCATGAGGAGAGGGCTCAGCTGATGCAACCTCCAAATAGACTTCAAAGCATATGTAGACTTTGGTACTAAGACCACCAACCACGTGGTAAAGAGGAACATTTGTGATTGGTTTTGTAGCCAAAACTGAGGGAATTCAAAAGATAGCCTAAGTCCATCTTCTGGGGACTGATTTTGAAGAGTATGTGAAGTAAGGATAAATAAAGATTGGGGCAAGATAAACTCATTTTAGACTTTACCCTAATCACTGAGTAGCTCCCATCCAAGTGACCTATTAACAAATTATAAAAGATATAATATAAGGAGTCTATTCCCAGTTGGTAATGAAAACATAAAGAAATGTTTATGCTTCTTGAGGAATATGAAGTTCTTCCATTTATCTGAATCACTGGTTTAGGTTGGCTAAAATAGGATGAGTTTCACCACATGCAGGATGTGGTAAAACAATGAGCCATGTTAAAAGTCCTTGTACCTAGCTCCTTTCCAGTTTTCTCATTATTTATTCATTATATAACTAGGAGGATTGGACAAATTAAAGTATATGGATAGATAATAATGGAATGTTATTGTGCAGCAGAAAGAAACTAAAGGGATAATTCAGAGAATCTAAGAAAACTTGCAAGAACTGAGGCAGAGAAAATAGAACTTGGAAATTAAATTATGAAATAACTTTGAAAGACTTTAGAACTCTAATCAATGGACTAGCCAAGCCTGATTCCTGAGTACTAATGACATCCCTACTACCCACCTGATAGAAAGGAAATGGATTCAAGATATGAAATAAGGTACATTTTTGAAATTTTTTACCAGAATTTCTTATCCCTTAGAATGGGTCAAAAAGAAAGTAAACACTTGGAATTTTGTTTTTAAAAAAATGAAAAATGAGACTAAGTTTCCCTTTTAATAGATCAGAAAATTAGGACTCAGAAAAATTTGATCATGGTGATACAGTTGGTAAATGCTGAAACTGAGATATGAACCCAGGGCTTTACTGAAGCCTTCCTTAGCCCCTCATAATTCTAGTGTCTTCCTCTACTGATTTCCTATTTATCCTATATACAGCTTGCTATCTATTTACATGTTGTCTTCCCCATTAAATAGTAAACTTTTAGAGCACGACTATCTTTAATCTCTTTTTGCATTCTCAGTGCTTAATACACTGCCAGACACATAGTATGTTTTTAATATACTTTACTGATTCCAGGTCCAGTGCTGCTTGCCTTATACCATGCAGCCTCCAAGCTCGAATAAATATCAAGCTAACTAAATAGGCCCTTCCATTTCAATTAATTTGAAAGTGAAAGTATTAGTGCTGCTTTTGACAGAGCCACGCATAAGATGAGGATAGCCTTTTCAAGTTACACATACCCTCCGCATTGAAAACCTACTGCACATGTGACCAGCATTGAAAGCAGATTAAAAACCCTCCAAAGGGGCAAAGGATTAGACAATGAACTACTGTGTAGTTCCCTGCTGAGACTGCCCCAGGTTACACTTGCAACAGCAATCCAACTGTGATCCAAGGCCAGTCTAGCTCCTGATAATAAGAGTAGCATAGTAGTGGGAGCTCTGGATTTGCAGAGGACCTGGGTTCAAAAAAACACTGGGAAAGAAGCTGGAGAACCTGAATTCAAATTTTGACTCCCAGACTCACTATGAAGCACTGAAAAGGTCCCTTCAATTATCTGGAATTTGTAAAATGGGTTGAAAGATGGATTAGAAAACCAATCAGGAACCTGAATGAATCTCATAACAATCAGATTTGGGTTTCAATTCACTTATAAAGTCAGAGGACAGGTCTTTCTCTTTCATGAATTTAGAAAAGTCCATCTGTTAATTAAGCACTTTACTATGTGCCCTACACTTGATTAAGGCAAGAGAATACTAATGCAAAGCAGAAAGTTGCCCTTTTCCCTCAGGGGGAAAGATAATACAAGAGTGGAGATAAAAGTTCAGGATTGATGATGCCCTTGAGTTTTCTGAAAGATCAGTCAGCAAGTATCTAAATGTTTTGTCAATTTTCATACAGTAATAGCTGAATTTATAAAGCTGGAGACTTGGAGTAGAGGCTCAGGGACAATCTCCATCAGTTGACTTTAAAAGAGCATAGAGCATAGTTTGTTCACCAAGAGTACTGGCAACTAAGATAATTTTTTGGTCACAATAACTTATTAAGGTATGGGGAAGCAATGATCAATATGAGAGGACCCACACAGATACAAATCTTTAAATCGGTGATATGGATCTTTAAATGGATTTCTTATGGATCTTTTAAATGGATGTATAGATCTTAAATGTATGCATATACAGTGATTAGTTATTTTCAAAGAAACTCAAAATTTATCAACTTTTAGTTATGAGGACTAGAAAAATAGAATAAGGAGGCCTTCCTTGAGTCCCAGGTCCCTATGCCATTACTATAATCATATGGCTTCCAAGAGATTTCTGAATAAAATGCAGTAAAACCTTAGTCAAAATACTTGAGTGGGTTCCCACTAAGCTTCACATTCAATTAAGAGAATTTATTTCTTCCTTAAATAAATCCCTCTTGTATCCAACTGCTTTCCCATTTCAGAAGACTAAATTGAACATTAAAGAAAGGAAAGAAAACAAAATAGGAACTTTTTGTTCTTCTAGACAGTATCCATGCAACTTCTCTTAAAGGATAGACTTTGAATAGCCTGTTAATTTCCGGGGCTTAATTTCCATGGTCAAATAAAGATAGTGAAATGAAAGGTGGCCTAAACTATTAACCTAAGTCCTAATAAAGACAATTATTCAAAAAAAAAAAATGCAAGTGCCCAAGATTAGTTTTGCCACTTTATTTACAAGTTGCTCATTTAAATATCTGCAAGTTAGAAAAAAAAATCAGTATCATATGAACATTTGTATATAGCAAATACAAATTTCAGAATTCAGAGCATTGTTAATCATTTCCCCCATACAGTAAATTCTTAACAAAATAAGACAACTGTTTTTCTCCAAGGCAAGTTAAACTAGTAGATGCCTGAGGAATTTGGAGACAAAAGATATGTAGTCTATTAGAAAGTGCTTCATTAGCCAGTATCTGGTCAAATCACATTTCACATTCACAGTGATGAGGACATTTCTCTCCCAATTAATAAGAGATCTGTAACAGCTACTGTTTTCCCCTAAACCAATGTTTCCAAGGATTTTTAACTGAGTTATTGTGACTCAAATATTGGTAATTATCTGGACTTATAAAAAATTAGTTAAGGAAATGCTGTACTGTCTGTCCTGTGTTTAGAAATTATCAGCAAAGTGAGTGCTATTACTACATTCACATTAATGGAACCGTCTAGATTTCAACTAGTTTTCAATTTTTCATCATATTCAGAAAAATTGTTCTAAACTTTTATCTATGTCATGAAAGAATTTATTTAATGTTTACTAATAAGTCAAAATTTTATATCTACATCTAGATCACATTTAAATCTATCAAATTTTGGGAAAAAAAATTCCCTAATTTAGAATGTGCTTATTCATTATGTGCTTCTATACACAGGTTAGCAGTATCACAAAGCTTTGTTTGGAGAGCTAAGTAACTTAATTGGCTATATTAGTTGGAACTTTAAATTAGAACCATCATCCCTGACCAAGTTTTTTGCTATCATTATCAGTAACCAATGAATAAAATTATTTGTAATAAAACAATGGATTGTTGTAAACACTACCTGAGTTTTACATGTGCAGTTTTAGGAACATATTAAGCACCAAATTATACTTGCAAATTCTGTATCAAATTAAAACAAACTTTCAACACCATTTGAATCCTACTTTACCACTACTGAAAATACAAGATCTTGAAAGATCTAAAAACAAGCTTGAGAAACATGGTCCAATATGCTATAGAATCCTCTCTTAAGAACTTTACTAACTTCCCAGTCCTCTAGTTTCAACACAAATACATACCAGAGAAGGTAAATCAGCTGAGTGCATTTTGATCAGGCTCAAGTTTTCTAAGAGACACGATTCCAATTTTTAACCCAAAGGTTCTATTGTACTAGAACAAAAATCTTTTGCTTGACATCTACAGACATTTGGCAAGTTGGACAAAAGACCACCACAATGGCTGCAAGCCACCTCTTTGTCGGTCCTTCCAGATCCAAGATTGCAACATTAAGAAAATGTACCAGAGGCAGAAGAAAGGATCTTCAGTATCTGCTTGCAAAGTGCATGATTGCAATAGTCTGGATTCTTATGGATATTGATCGACATCACATTATTCAATAAATTGCTTACTGTGTTTATTTATAATTCCAAGAGCTAAGCTCAAGTCAAGTATGCCTCAATCTCTAAGACTAATTTTAATAATTTTTTAAAGACCCTCTCCCCAACTTCTAAAAATAGCAAACTAAAAGGGTAGTTCTATGAATTAAATTAGTATTAGCAGCACTCTCAATTGTTTCAACAGGAAAATTCCTATTTTCTTGTCAAACCAGAGAAGTCAGAAACTTCCAGAAATAAAGGTCCTTGACTCTTGTCTTGAAGAAAGTAAATTAAGGCAAGCCACACTAATTGATATTTTAAGGCTATCAAGGTTTTATCAGGGATCAAATTTTATTTGCCTAAGTGAATAAATGACAGTTACTAATTACTAGTTATTCTGGATAAATATATTAGACAGGATACTTATAGCACCAAATCTATGTTAAAACTAAAATAGGCCACATAAATGCGAAATCTTCCAGTATAGATTAAGTGGCCAAGGGTTGCAATTATCTGACAAATACCATTTGGAAAAGCCACAAGCCACTTTAGAGACCCAAAGTGGATGGGAAACTAATGCCCAAGACATAGAACATCAACAATTTGTAGGGAATTTATCTCTGACAGAAGGATGAAGGTAACAAATTATTTCAAGTCTTTGGTTTCTGGTTTCTCAAAATTTTAGAGTTTGTCCTAACTCATTTACACTCCTTAGGTCCCATAAGTTACAATGAACATCCCTTGCTAGGAAGTTTCATGATGGGGAATAGGGAGAGCATAAAAAGAAATGACTAGTTAAATCACCGTGAAATCCTAGTAGAACATGAGTGAAACACTAATTTAAAGTATATAAAACTTCATTTCAACTGCCTTTTAATTTTCACTCAGCATTAGATAATATTGAGATAGTATAGGCCAAGTTAACAGCCAGCCTCTAAGAACAAGTATCCAGCTGAAGACTATCTCCAAGTGAGCAGACTAGGTTGACTATTTTGTCCCTAGTCCAAACCATCACTCCCCAGGACTAGTGTCCTAGGCAGAGTTAAGCTACCAACTTAAAACAGACTTAAAGCTAGTCACTTCCTAACTCCTCAGCCTCAGGTTATTGTTTATTTGGGAGCTAAAAATTTGTGGGATTTGACTTGAAGTAAGAATCACTATGGAATTAGAAGCAGCATGCCCAGGGCTGTAGTGGAGATTGAAAAGACCTGGGCTTTTAAACTGACATTTTTTAGCCATATGACTTTGAACAAGTCATTTGATCTTTCAGTACCTCTTTTGCAATTCTGTCATACAAGGTCCAATTCATGAAAGATCTTGTCTCGGTTCTCCCACTTCTGATGACCTAGGATTCCCAAGGGATTTAGAGATTAATAACTCCTTTAGGTTTCATAAATTCCATACATCTGAACAGATGAATGAGCTAGGATTTCCATAAAGGAGACTCCCAATTTAGAAACTCTTAAGAAAACCTGCTCCTTTTCATAAAACTGAAAAGCAAGTCCTGATTTACCCAACACTCCATTTCCTCCTTCAAGTGCTTGCTTGCTTGCTTGCTTCAGAAAGCAAGAAAAAAATGTAGAATTCTTCCCTTCACATCATTTTCCCAGCAACAACAAAAAAAGAAGGCATGGTCAAAGTAACAGAGGTAAACAGACTAACCCTGATAGCTGAAAGCAGGAAGAGAATGCTTCATGGAGTATTATGTCTTTTAAGTTAAAACAAGAGAAATTATGCCTACTAAAGTCTCTGCCAGAAGCTAGAATTCACTTGCACAATTATTCTCTACTCTTGGAGAAGTGAGGGGGTGAATAAAAGGTTCTACAAATAAAAGGTACCTTTATTGTCAAAAGTGCCTTTGACATGAAAACCTTAGCAAAAGTGAGATTAGATACATGCAGAGATCTATGCAAGTTTCTATACAATTTTCTAGAGTCTAAAAAATAAATAGAACATGTCATTACAAAATGTATTCACAAATATTAACAAAATAAATATAATACTGAACAAGGGTCTTATAACTATGCTTTACAAACTGCTCAGTAATATTAATTTCCTTCATAGCGCATTAAATCTAACAGTGAATCATGACTTTGAGAATTATCAAGTTCACAAGTATAGAAATAGCCTAAATTGATCCTGTAATAATTCATTTAAGCAAAGTGAGTTAAACAGTAATGTGAAAATACTACATAGTGACCCAAGTTTTTTACACAACTCAAGCCCCAAGCATTATTCAGGGTCTCAATTTCCTCAGTTCAAATACTCAAAATACAAAAACACAGCTACTTGCTAAACTAAGCTATGTTCTGACCTCAAATTGAGGTTCTTTCGTGCTTATGAAAACAGATACAATCTAGAACACTGTCTTTAACTTGTATGTTCAATTTTAGCCTATATTAGAAGTTAGCAAACTCTTTGTATCACTTTCCATTTCTAACAGTTCAAGTATGACAATTTAAATAAAAAAAGTTTATATCCTAGCATTTAAATGCAATGGGAAGAGGGATAGGAAGGAGCTCATTCACTTCCCTTATGAAACATCTCAACTGAATCAGAATTAAAATAAACCACTGTAACTGTGATATCATCCCTATACATCCGTGCTAAATCTTCGGGCAAAGTCAACATGGCAGCAAGCCTCTCCTGGTCCATCTCCCCATATTCATTGCATCCAATGGCATGCCTTATAAGGTGAGTGGCTGCATTTTGGTCAGGGGCATGGATGCCTTTAGCTTTTCTTTGAAGTAATAGGCTTTGCATTAGGCCCAAATTAGCTGGTTTCCTAGTCAGTTCAGGCCTACTGGCCTCTTGAAGGTGCTCCACCACAAGCCTAATCACATCCTCATTCCGCAGCATGTCCCACAGTCCATCAGAAGCTAAAACAAGGAATTTATCCTGGCGTCTCAATTTGTGATAAGTGATTTCTGGTTCTGCAGTCAAATAAGGCGGTGTGTGATAGTTAGGAGGCGTAAACCGATAAATATTTAAAGCCTCAGTATCAAAACCCCTCTGAAGGATACTCTGCTGCAATTCTTTACTCCATTTTAACTGGACGTCGCCGAATGCTCGAGAAGGCATGAGAACACCCAATAGTCTGTCATCCATGATCACAGTCCTCTCCTCAGATTCTGGGTGTTCTTTCCTTAGCCTTAAGAGCTCAGATTTGTTCCAGGCATTATGGTCTCGAGTAAGGGGCAGACAAGACCATGCTCCATTTTCCTCCTGTACCCCAAGTATAGCACGACAGTCCCCAGTATTAGCCACATGCAAGTGAATCCCATCAACATGAGCCATACATGCTGTTGCACCAGAAAACGCAACCTGTAAGGAGAGATTTCTTAACATTTCATCCTCCAAGGGAGCTTGGATTTCCAGAGAGATGTCAGAATCCAGTCTCTGAAAAGAATAAGCTAAAGCTTCCTTGATGCTGAGCCCCATTTCCATTCGGAGGTCAAGCAGTTCTTGCCAGTAGACCCGGAGGTGGTCAAAGTGCATGGAAGTAACTTCCCTGTAAATACTGTCACCTGGGTGCTTGTACCAGTGCAGAATGGGCAGGAGCGGTTTCATACACTCCATGGCATTCTCCATCATTTCCAGGGTTTCATGAGACATCAAGGACACTGCCACGTAATAGAAGAGCCTTTCGCTTATTGCATGAGCACATGCATGGCCCCCATGCCCATCAAAGACACCAAACATCATTCCTTTAGTTTGAAGGCAAGATGCCATACTCCGACGATCTTCTACTGGAGCGTTGGCAGCCAACTGGTTACTTTCAAACTTTAAGACTGGATTAGGAAATTTGCTCGCATATGGGAGAATTTTATGTGATGATTCACCAGCTCTCAAGATTTCACTTATCTGAGCAGGTGTGAGCTGCAAATTAAAGTCTTCTTCGGTGGATGTGTGCCTGAAAGCTTTTTGTACAAAAAAGCCATTATTGTGTGGTCCATAATGTATTGCTGGTGATTTAAACAGTCCTGAGGAAAAAACTTTCCACTTATTCCTGTTGTGGATATATCTCGAATACAAATGTCTTTTTCCTTGTAAGGTAGCAATGCTGTTTCTGGCCGAATTTAAAATCCAACAGGTATTAGACATTATGAAATTAAACTGGATGGAGCTATTCCTTCAAGCGTTTTTAAACCTAAAAAAAAAAAAGAGTTTTAAAAAGGCTTCATTCTTGAACCATGAACATATTGAAACTATTTCACTGTCCTTAAGATTAAAAATTTTTAATTCTTAAAATTTAAAACAGAATGGTTTTGGATGTGGAATCACAAAAGCAGACTTCTTAACAGTTTGACAACTGCCGGCCAGTGCAATCCTGGGCAAATCATTTAAGTCAGGTCCAGGTAGGAGGCAGTGAAGAAACAGCGATATCTGGAGCCAGGATAGTCACTAGCTGTGAGTGAGACTCTGGGCAAGCCACTTTACCTTGTTTGCCTCAGTTTCCTTAACTGTCACATGAGCTGGGAAAGGAAATGGCAAACCATCCTAGTATCCCTGCCAAGGAAAATCCCCAATGGGGCAGGCAAGCCTGAAACAACTCAACAAAAATGAAAGGGTTGAAGATGGACCACCCCTCCAGTCCAAGAGCCCATGAAGTGAATCCCCATATTAAATCCTAATGCCTCTACGACATATAGATATGGCAGGAAAAGACAAGTGAGATTTTCAACTGCCCCATGCTCCGAAGTCCAATGCACTCATTGCCCGATAATTCTGTAGAATGGATCAGCGCCTCGCTCAGAAAGCGAAAACCAGGGTCCTAACGCCAACAAGCCCCTACCAAGTTTACTTATTCCGGGACCCCCAAGGCTGGGGTGGGCAGGTTTCCAGGAGACCCCCCCGAAAGGCCAGTTCCTCGGGCCCTGAAAGGCAGGGCAGCGCATTACCCCTGGCCAGCACGGGCCAGGTGCAAAGAACAAAGGGCAGCGCTCCCTAACTGCCCCACCCCCACCCGGGGTCTGGGCCAAGGAGTCAGGATCCCCAGGCCTGAGGTTGGTCCAGTGCGGAGCCTGGAGCCAGGTGGCAAGGCTCTGGGTCCCGGGGCTGCCGGGGAGAGGACCCAGGCCTCCAGGTCCTTCTTCAAGGTTACTTACAAGCCAAGGTGAGCAGGGTAGGATTAGGTTCCTCCCTGGCATTCAGCCAGAGGCAAAGGAACTCGTAGATCGTGGGGTCAGGGGTTCAAGTGAGCTCAGGGAAGACTTGGATAAGGTGCAGAAGGCGGGGAGGATGGAAATGGGGATGTCCATGCTCCCAGTGCCCGGCCTGGGCCGGACCGACCCCCCAAAGGCCTCAGTTTCCCCGGCTGTAGAATAGCAGCGGCCCCCCAGCGCCCCACCGCAGAGGGCCCGAAGCTCCGTAAGGGGGTCCCGAGCCTCTGGGGACCGGGGGACCCGCCCTCCGCCCGGCGCGCGCTGCCCGGGCTCCGCTGCAGCTGCAGTCCCCACGGCGACAGCCCGGGAGGGAGCCCCGGGTCCCGGAGCTGCGGTGGCGCCCCACCAATGGCCCTCCCGGCGCGCCCGGCCCCTGCCTCCCGCTTCCCCCCACCGCGCCCGCCTTACCTGAACTCGTGCTGCCGTGTCTGGAGCCGCAGTCACTGAGCGTCCAAGAGCGCGCCACCAAGCGGGCCTCCAGGTTACCCTCAGCACCTACCGCTCCGAATACCTCCCTATAGCCGGCTCGGGGCAGGGAAAAGAAGGCGGGAGGCCCCGCCCACCTCCAGCCTTTCACGCCTCAGATTGGTCGAACGGGAGCGGCCCCGTCGCTGATAGCTAGGGGCGTGGCCCAATGGGAAGGGCCACTAAGGGTGGCCGGAGCCTTCGTCCCCCTCGCCTTACTCTTTCACCCCGCCCCACCCGGCGGGGGCGGGGCGGGGGCGCGGCCAATAACCCATCCCCGCCCAAGCCCCTGGATGATTCCTGGGATGGAGAAGGTTTGGGTTGAGCTGGGAGGGGGCTTAGAAATGAAAAAGAACGTCCGAGTACGTCAGAGCCCACAGTGATCAACCGGGGGAGGGGGAGGGGCACCACGTTAGAGGTGGCAGTGACCTCACGGTGACCCCGATCTTCCGATGGAGTGTTGGCGGGGCCCAATCAGGGCCGGCAGTGACCTTAGACCACAGAGTATTAGAGCTGAAAGTGACCGCAGAGATTGTGGGACATAAAATGTTAACTGTAGCAATGACCTTAGACTGTAGAACATCTGGACGTGCAAAGTTAGAGCTAGGAGAAAACTTTTTTGTTCAAAGCTTTTTATTTTCAAAACGTGCATGGATAATTTTTCAACACTGACCTCTGCAAAACCCTGTGGTCCATATTTTCTCTCCCTTCCTCCCACTCCCTTTCCTACATGGCAAGTAATCCAATCTATTTCAGACATATTAAAAACGGATATCATACTTTACCTGTGGGTGCTCTGCCCAAAAAATATGATTTTTTTTCCTTTTTTTGATCACCAAAATCTTCCAAGATACCCAAGATACTTACCGTTTACTGATTAGATCTTTTTCATCAATCACTCTGGCTCTCATTGATTGGCCAACAATAGGTCCCCAGCTAAGTATGGGCTCTGATTGATTTTGATCAAAAGTAGCTAGTAATTCAATAGTAATTGACCAGAAACTCTAAGGGTCTTCCCTTCCATGATTGATTTTTTTTTTTTAACTAAGTAAAAGAGGCCATTTTTTGCCTTAATTCTTATCCAGCTGTAACCACCAAATGAGTGTCCATGCTACCAAACTGACATCTGTTAAAGAACTTAGCTTTAAAAAGATTAAGATTTCTCACTGCACTCAGGACCATCTCCAGCCGTCTGGATTTGTTTCCTGCCAGGGGACCCAGATGGCTCTGAAGGAGAAAGTGAGGCAGGTGACCTTGCACAACCTTCTCTCACTTAAATGCAACTCATTTGCTCGTCATGGCACCCCCTCCCTGATGAGAAAGAAGGACAAACAACAATGTCAAGTTCTCTATGAACCAAACCAAAACTTACCTCCTCTTCACAACTTCCCCCTATGTTTCCTAACATCTTATAGGTTTTTATTTTATTTTGTTTTGTTTTGTTTTTACTATGATAACACAGATATGATGTATACACATATGTTATTGACTTGGGACATTAACTTCTATGTGCTTTCACATAGGTGAAAATTGAGTCAAGGGATGTGAAAGTTCAAAGAACAATATGAAGTAGCCCTCCTGGTACAAGTACCTCCTGGTACTTAATTAAAAAAAAAAAAATCAATCATGGAAGGGAAGACCCTTAGAGTTTCTGGTCAATTACTATTGAATTACTAGCTACTTTTGATCAAAATCAATCAGAGCCCATACTTAGCTGGGGACCTATTGTTGGCCAATCAATGAGAGCCAGAGTGATTGATGAAAAAGATCTAATCAGTAAACTGTAAGTATCTTGGGTATCTTTTAGAGCTATTCCTTTCTGCTATGTAAATAGCCTCGTATTTAAAGTCTCAACCAGCTTCTCAATTGTCCAGGCCTCTGTAGTGCTGCCCCGTACAGAGACTTGATGCAATCTCTTGCTTTCAATCTAGGGGATAAAATGAAATTACTTTAGAGCTTGAGTTGATACCCAAAGTATCTTTTTTTAAGGCTTTCACAATTATAGATACCTAATTATACATCACAGTAGCTTTATTGCACATAGAATAAATTTTTATTTATTTTTTTTAAATAACTTTTTATTGACAGAACCCATGCCAGGGCAATTTTTTACAGCATTATCCCTTGCATTCACTTCTGTTCCGATTTTTCCCCTCCCTCCCTCCACCCCCTCCCCTGATGGCAAGCAGTCCTTTACATGTTAAATAGATTACAATATATCCTAGATGCAATATATGTGTGCAGAACCGAACAGCACATAGAATAAATTAAAAAAGAAATTCAGCATAATTTGTTCATCCAAAGGAAATTTAATGGAGGAATGTGGATTTTTAAATCTCACGAGAATATAGATAGCCATTGATAATTATCTTCCTTTAATCTTTGTCATTCCTACTTGGTTCCCTCTCCAAACTTCCTGGCTGATGGAAACATTTCCCAATAACACATAGCAAGAGTTCACAAAGAATCCTGGGGAAGGAGCTTCTGTTTTCTTTCCTCAATCCCTTGTCAGATTGTGAACGAGATTCATTAGCAGCTTTTGGCTCTTGCTAATTTGGGGTAAACAGATTGTAGCATCCCCAGCCTGCAACCTTGTGCTCAAACTTGATATTTTATGTTTCTGTATCCCATGGAAATCAGACTGGCAAGAGAGAAACGCTAAATATAGCCATCATCCTTTTTATCTTGCACTCCTCATCACAAAGGAGATCAACATGACCCAGGGGTTTAGAACAAGCCTACTTTACTCTCAGAGTAAATCAGCACTCAATAAATGCTTCTTTACTGACTGACTAAAAAAAATCTCAGAGTTTACACTTGCAAATCTCTTCTTCCAATCATCACAGCCTTATAGGATCTTCTTAGAGGAAGTACCCTTGAGTAGGGTAACTTTTCCTTTCCTCAATTTTCAACTCCTTTTTTGGTTATTGTCTTCCCTGGGTAGAGTGTAAACTCTTTGATTGTCTTTCTGTTTTCTTTATATTTTTATCAGCATCATTTAATATTGTGCCTAAGAGTACATATTGTTCAATCGTTTCAGTAACGTCCAATTCTAAATGATCTTTTTGAGGTTTTCTTGGAGTGATTTGCCATTTCCTTCTCCAGCTTATTTTACAGAGAAGGAACTGAGGCATATAGTTAATCGACTTGCTCAGGATCACAAACGCTAGTGAACGTCTGAAGCTAGATTTGAACTCAGGTCTCCATGACTCTATACACTGCACTACCTAGCTGCCCTTCGAGCATATAGTAAGCACTTTTGTCTACCTGACTGCCAATGACTGCCAAGCAGAATCCTTGCCAAGCTACACTCATATACCCCCAACCTCCCTAAATCAGATCATTACCTTCACTTTTCCTCCCCTATTGTTAAGTCATTTCAGGTTCTTCAATGACCCAATTTGGTGTTTTCTTGGCAGAGGTACTACAGTAGTTTGCCATTTTCTTTCCAGCTTATTTTACAGATGTGGAAACTGAGGCAAACAGAGTTAAGTGACTTGTCTGGAGTCACAGAGCTAGCAAAGTGTCTGAGGCCTAATTCGAACCCTGGGAGCTAAGTCTTTCTGACTTCAAGCCAACTACTCTATTCACTGTACTATCCACCTGCCCTATAGTCTACTACTTTCAATTTCCTTTCCAAAACAGTTGGTTATATGGGGCAGTTGCAGTTATCAAGTAGTTAATAATATATTTGTGTCTTATCTTATTAAATTAGAAGTTCTCAAACACAGGAAATATCTTATCTAACTAATTCCCCCTAATCTAGTTTTAAATTCTTTGCCTGCTTTAAATTGTTTGTTGAACAATAGCATTGGTGAATTACTTCTGAATCCCCCCTTCTTATGAAGGCAGATCAGTTAAAATAGAGCAAAAGCAGAAACCCCAGCTCTTCTATCCATCTTTCTCTGAACTAGACCATTCCCAAGTTCTCTGAGCCTCCTTTTCTCCCCTTAACAATGAGCATTGTTAAACTTTCTTACTACCATAGCTTCATCCTCTTGAATGGTTGCTCCTAAGGAACTTGAGACATAGAATAGAAGAGATATCAAGATTTGGAGTGAAAGGACCTGGATACAAATCAGCTAACTAGTCATATGACTTTCAACAAATCACTTCCTTTGTGTTTGTTTAACCTAGAGAGGGAAGAATGGGAAAATCAAACATCAGCATTGCCTTCACATATTGGAGGACTTTCATGTGGAAGATGAATTAGATTTGTTCTCCTTTGCTTTAGGGCAGAAGTTTCAGAGAAAATAAAAAATACTGACAGAGCTATATAGAATTGGAATAGGCTCTTTGGGAAGGTCACTACAGAATTTTAGCAGTAGCAAAGACCTCAGAAGCCAATTCATATTACCTCTATTATATACCTAACCAGAGAGTCATTCAACCTTTATTTACAAACTTCAAGTGAAGAAAAGCTTACTACAATGGAAGTATCAAACTCTCAACCCTTGAAACTCCCAAGTATAACCTGAAACAATTAAAATGGAATTGGGAATGTTTTTAAAAAATAAAAACCAGTCCAACATAGATAATGTTAAGTTATCTTCTGAGTCAATATGCAACAGCAAGAATTAAATTCTCTTTGATTTGATGCTACATTATCTCCCAAAACAGTTCATTCTTACTTAGAATGATTCTAAGTATTACAAAAACTTTCCTTCCATCAAACCTAATTTATATTCTTTTTGCAAGCTCTACCAGTTGTTCTTAGTTCTGGTTTCTGAGGGTCAGACCAAGGAAGTCTAATTCTTGCTTCAAAACCCTTCAAAACATTCAGAATGTTTATACCATGTGAATGTAAATGAAAAAAATGTTAAACAACATAAAGTCAAGGACAGCTCCCTAGAATACTCCACTAAAGACCCTTTCCATCTCTTATGAATGGATTTGGATCCAAATCTTTGCATTTGGTGATTCAAGGATATCTGAAGCCACATCATAATCTGAGCAGCTCTGTCTCTGTCTCTTCCTCCGTCCCTCTTTTGTTTCCTCTATTCTTTCCCTCTCCATCCTCCTCTTCCTTTTCCTTTTGTCCCTATCTTCAATACCTGGTGTCCTATCTATGCTTTGTTCTCTTTTTAAAAGGAGAAAAGGGGGGATTGAAGCAGGGATGTGCTAGAACCAGTCCAAACTGATTTAAGTATAAGCATTTAGACTTTAAAAATGAGCAATCTATGTGTTTAACCAATATTGGATTGCTGCTATCTGGAGAGGGGGGAAGGAAGGGAGAAAAATATGGAACACAAGGTTTTGCAAAGGTGAATGTTGAAAACTATTTTTGCATGTATTTTGAAAATAAAAAAAACTATTAAGTTTGTAAACTTATTATTTATTAATAATGTAAAAATTAATAATGTAAAAATAAATTGGCAAAGCAGGGCTTGATTTATTGTTCTGCTGATTGTTTCAAAGTGATGGGGAAATGTTAATCATTCAGATTGAAGTTAAAAGTGTGTCCTGGGCACACATTTTTTCCCCACCAGAAAGCTGATTGTTAAACTTATCAATACACTCCTGGGTTGAGACCTATGTTTCTAGGTCTCTAGGCTATAGATTTTATGAAGGGAATTGCTGCAATGCCTCAGGAAGGTTCAGAGAGATTTTGTATTAGGATGGTTGTTGCTATCCACCCTTAAAAAGTCTGTGAACAAAAGTCAAAGCCTCTAGAGAAATCATAACAAACTGGAGGGTAAAATTAAGTACCTGATTTTCTGCCTTCATTCCTCTCAGGGACCCAATTTGTGCCCCAGCCTCCCTGATCCTGTTTTTATCTTGGTTTAGTGCAATGGACTGAACACTTCTATTTTAGTAAAATCACTAAATTAGAAGCCCAAGCTATTTTAGAGGCATGATGATGAATCAGAAACCCACAAACAAGGGAAGACTGCAGGCTGTTTTCTGAATGACCTCAAATACCTTCAGTGAAAGTATAATAATGACTCTCAGAAGTCAACCTGCCTATTGAATTGACCTGAAGGTTAGATAGAAGCAGAGGTCAAAAATAGAAGAACAGTCTTATAAAAAATAGATTTATCTGAACACTTCCTATATTCTTTGTTGTGCAAAGGGGCCTGGTTGACCCCAAATCTGTTTGGATGGTGAAATAATTTCAGACCCCAATAACTCTAATACTATCTCAGGCAGCTAAGTGATGCAAAGGATAGAGCACTAAGCTAAGAATCAGAAAGACTCATCTTCATGAGTTCAAAATACACATGTGATCCTGAACAAGTCACTAATCCTGTTTGCCTCAATTCCTTATCTATAAAATGAACTAGAGAAGGAAGTAGCAAACCACTCCAATATCTCTACCAAAGAAACTTCAAAATGAGGTCCTGAAGAGTTGGGCACATTTGAAACAACTCCTGTGGTAGAAGAAAGAAACAGGTATATGAGAGGACTATTTCCCAACAAGGGAGTCTCCAATAATTTTCCATCACAATTAAATCCTTCTTGAGTCCTAACCTGTGAATGTTGGAACACTACTGTGACAACAAACTGTTCTGGTTTTATCCTTCCCTTGTTGTTCCTGCTTTAAGTTCTAACCCCCAAGTCTTTCTTTAGGCTTTTTCTAATGTGAGTCAAAATGAATACACTTATTAAAAATTTGTAAAACATTATACTAAGAGTTAGAGTCACCATAACAAAGACCTGTTGCTTTAGCCATTTACAAACCTGATGTTTTTGAAACCCCCTAAAAATGACTTAGATCTGTTAGTTAGAAGAGGTACGAGTAAACATTCTCTGAAACCCTTTCTAGCTCCAAATACTCCCTAATCCTATATTCTAAAGTCTCTTCCAAATCTGATATTTTATGCTTCTATGTTCCAACATTCTGTATTCTAAGGTCCCGTTCAGCTTTAATGCTCAAGGTTCTAAGTGATAGCAAGTCCTTTCTTTGAAATCTTTTTAAGAGGACTCACATTTTACTTACTCAAGCTCAGTCTTAACTGAGGTTGCAAAGGAGGACAAAATGACTTTAATTGGGTCATTTCCAGTCCAAGAAAAGTAAGACTTATCCACAGGCAAGGTACAAAGCTGTTGGAATTAAGTACGAATTGGACTAACTTGCTGAGACTGAAGGATGCCGCAACTCCGGTGGGATGTGATTAACCCTCAGGTTGTCCTACAGATTGAGTCTTTACTCAATTACACACAACCACACACTTTGACCACTTTCAGGAATCTTTACCAATGAGTCAGAACTTTTAAAGCCATTCTTTCCAATTTCAAATCAGCAGGTTTCACGCCAAAATTAAAATGATTTTAGGAAACTTTGATATGTGCAGGAAGACTGAAAGACATAAATATCTTTTTTTAAAAAAGTTTTGACAGCTAAGAAGTGATAATGGATATATTATATATATTTCAGATATGTTTTCACTCCTAAAAAAACCAGATGTTTTAAAGGGGTCTCTATTGTATTGCATTAGAAACCCAGGAAAAATTACATTCAAATTCAGCCTTGGAAATTTAACTTATATGAACCTGGGCAAGGCATTGTAAACTCTGTTTCCCTCAGTTTTCTTAACTATAGAATGGGGGTCTTCTATTGAGGGACCCTCCCCAATTCACATTTCAAAAGATTTCTTTAACAAATTAAAAGAGTGGGGAATGATGAGGTCCTGAATGGTGGGTTTCCTGGGCAGAGAAAGACTGAAGTATTGAAATTACTTGAAAGTATTGAAAATAATTGAAAATTATTCCCTGGGGCAGATAGGGAGAAGATTCTGATAATCAATTCAGTCCTATGATTCACTCTGTGGAAGTAATTCAATCAGAAATCCAAGTTATGTCAAATCCCTGGGGCTAAATTTTCCCAGTAAATCTACCAATAGCCTATGCCATTTTTACTGTCCTCCTTGGGATCAGTCTGCCACAGCACTCTACTTCATTGTATCTTTTTCATTACCCTTCCCCAACCTCATGGGGTATTCATTTTCTACTGGGTATTTGTGAGTTCCACTAAGGAACTTGTCTTTTTTTTTTTTAATTAAAACTTTTTATTTTCAAAATATATACATAGATAATTTTCTGTATTCACCATTCTCCCTACAAATCCTGTGTTCTATTTTTTCCCCTTTCTTCTCCTCATCCCTCCCCAAGTCCACAAGTGATCCAATATGTGTTAAACATGTAAATGTGTGTAAACAATGTGTAAATATACATATTTCCACAAATATCATGCTACACAGGAAAAATCAGATCAAAAAAGAAAAAAAATGAGAAAGAAAACAAAATGCAAACAAACAACAACAAAAAGAGTGAAAATACTATGTTGTGGTCCACATTCAGTTCCCAATGTCCTCTCTCTGGGTGCAGTTAGCTTTCTTCATCACAAGACCATTAGAACTGGAGTGAATCACCTCACTGACAAAAGTTATGTCCATCAGAATTGATCATCATATAATCTTGCTATTGCTGTGTATAATGATCTCCTGATTCTGCTCATTTCACTTAACATCAGATCATATAAGTCTCTCCAGGACTCTCTGAAATCATCCTGCTGATCATTTCTTATAAAACAATAATATTTCATAACATTCATATTGTTATTTCATAATATTCATATACTTGTTCAGCCATTCTCCAACTAATGGGCATCCACTTAGTTTCCAGTTTTTTTGTCACTACAAAAAGGGCTGCCACAAACATTTTTGCACATGTGGGTCCCTTTCCCTCCTTTAAGATCTTTTTGAGATACAAGCCCAATAGAAACACTGCTGGATCAAAGGGTATGCATAGTTTGATAGCCCTTTGGACATAGTTCCAAATTACTCTCCAGAATGGTTGAATCAGTCCACAACTCCACCAACAATGTATTAGTGTCCCAGTTAGGAACTTTTATATGCTAATCCCATTCTGTTGGAATCTTTACAAACTGCTAACTCATTAGAATTGATAGATTATTGATCTGATCTTACAAGAAGATGTTTTGGGCCAGAACCTGAAACAAGGTACTAAGTAGAACTAATTAATACAACGCTTGTGTTCACACCTTTACTCATTGGAGTTAACAAGTATGGGAGTTTCACAAAGTAAACTTTGTAACTTTGTGAATTCACACCTCCCTTGAAGGCCAGAGAGCCCTATGGGAGAAAACCCATAATCCCTTTCTCTCTTATCACACAATTCCTCCCTCTTGTATAAAAGAAATAGAGGCTCTCGGTCAGATTTCAGTGGAATTACGCCAGAAGCCCTCTCTCCGAGGCAAGAGAGAATATTTTCCCCTTGGCTGGCTGGTGGCAGAAGGAGAGTTTTCAGAGAAAGAAGCTACAAGTAGAGAGTTCAGCGGAAGACTGAAAAGGCTCTCTCAGAGGCACAATCAGATTCATCTTCATCTCACACCACTGTGGTGGCTGGGCTCCTCCACTTCCCCCACTGAGACCAAGCTGGTCTGAAAGATTCACTAGAAAGCTAGCCGAGCCCCAAGTGAAGGAGACAAGAGATTTGTTCCATCTTTGTGCTGGCTGGAGGCTGAAGAGAGCAGAGGCAGAAGCAAAGGACAATCTGCAAGAGCTCTTGGAACCAAGCAGAAAGATAGGCCTCAACTAACCGGGCTAATTTGGAAGGAGAAAATAAACGTTTGTATTTTTACCAGCTGGCTGCATTTGGGGTAATTATTGATCTGAACTGATACTAATGCTGCCTCCAAGAAAACTTCCCCTGAGAAACCTTCCTTCTCCCCCAGAGAGAACTATTCTACTTATTTTAAAAGAAGAAGATCACCACACCATTCTATTTCATGTTTACTATTCCTGGTGCCTATTGTATCCCTACATTTTATCTGTAACCTCTTCCAAATAAACCTACCTTCCCCCCCAAAAAAAAACCCAACAAAACTATGGAATGGAGGTAATAATAGTAGCTTCCTTCCAGGGTTTTTGTGAGGATCAAATGAAATCATGTTTGTAAATTGCTTAACATTTTACCTGGCATATAATAAGTGTCTAATAAATGCTTATTTCTTTCCTTTCCTAAAAGAAGAGCACACAGATCCAGATAACATGAACTTTATATCCTAAAAATGCCAATCAATTCATTTCAACAGCATTTCTTGTATGCTAGCCTTGTGAGAACAGAGATGCATAATAGGATTCTACTTTCAATTTATTCATTTAACTTTTGCATTAGAGACACTCAAATATGAAAAAAGGATCCTATCTATTTAAAATAGTTCTAATTTGTCTGGTTTTTTACCCCAACCAAAAAATCTGGCAATTCCATCCCATATGAAACTACTCAATGTGTTTGTTGTTGGTCAAAGATGTTTATTCTAATATTGCACTCTGCAATTTAGGCTCAAGTCTTCCAATAATAACATAATAACAAATAAAACCTAAATTGTTACATTTAATGGCTAGTCTGCTTCACACTCTAAAATAGTGTCTAAAATAAGAGTCTACTACCAAAATTTATGGATAGTATATAACCCTCTGAAACTGAAGCAAATGAAAATATGTTTTCTCTGCTAAAGTCTCGCTGAAATGCTCATCCTGGCAATGAGAGATCAACCCTGGGGTTCTTGAAAGCTATGCCAATGGAGCACAAGCTTTGGCAGGGTACAGCAGACTATAAAAGTTTTGAATATGAGCCCTTATTATGAAACTGTTGTTTGTCCAAGAACTATGGCTAACTTTGGAGAGACTCATTGTCAGAAATATGACCACCTAGTGGTGAATTTCTTAAGAACAGAAAGGTATAAAACTTGTTTGAGAAAAGCTATTGAGATTTATCAATGAAAGTTGATAGAATATCAAAGGGACTTTGGAAAGTACCTAGTCCAATTCAATCATTTTTCAAAGTTTAATTAACTTGACCAAGATAGTAGATAAACTAGGAATTGTACTTGAGTTATGATTAAGCAAGTGATTAGTTTAAGATCAGAAAAGGAGTACAATGATTCTGTATTTTGTCACCATGTTTATCCAATTTGTTAGCAGAGTACATCATGGTGAACTATCAGTCTGGATGAATCAAAAGCTAGAATTAAGGTTGTCTGGAGAATAATCAGCAGTCTTATATTTACAGATGAGAGGAATAGAAAGAACAGAAAGTAAAAATGAAAAATGAAAAAAAATCAAGAAACTTGGGTGAAAGAGGAAAATATAAAAACTGGCTTGAAACTTATTATTAAAAAAAATAATAAACCCAACCTAAAATCTTGGTAACTGGTCCCATTACTTCCTAGCAAAGAGAGGGGAGAAATGGAAGCAGTATCAGATTTTTTTATTCTTGAACTCAAAGATCACTGCAGATAGCAACTGCAATTATAAAATTAAGAGATGCTTGCTCCTTGGAAGGAAAGCTATGGCAAATCTGGATAGCATACTAAAAGCCAAAGACATCATCCAACTGACAAAGATACATATTATCAAAGTTATAGTATTTCCATTCCCAATGTATGGCAGTGAGAGCTGGATTATAAAGAAAGCTGAGCACTACAGAATCAACACTTTCTAATTGTGGTGCTGAAGAAGCCTTTTGAGAATCCCTTGTATAGCAATCAGTCAATACTTAAAAGGATTAATTCAAACTATTCAAAGGCAATTCAAATAGTGAAGCTGAAATATTTCAGTCACATAACAAGAAGATGGGACTCATTGGAAAAGACTGATATTGGGAAAGTTTGTGGGATGGCACAGCTGAACAACATAGGAATCTATCAAGGTATCTTGTCATCTGTTGCAGGGCTTTTTAAACCTTTTCCACTTGTGACCCTTCTTCACTGGAGAAATTTTTACATGACCCTGGGTATAAAGTCAAACATATACTGAAAATAAATCATAATTTTATGGCCGCCACATTCAGTCCTGACCCCATATGGGATCACAATGATGTGGTGAGTAACAGTGCAGAGAGTTGGGGTATGAGAATCCCCTTCTGACCACCACAGGTTCAACATGAAAGAATTCACGAACCTGAAAAGTTTGACTGGCAAAAGGAAGTTTTACTGGTGTTGAGGTCTAGCTTTGGGGTACCTAAATGAAATTAGGGTTAAGGTCTAGTGGCAGGTTTGGGGTACAGATTCGGCGCAAGGTGGTCTAGTAGCGGCGCGAGTTCCCAATAAAAGCATTTATTGGCCCAGAGAGCTAGATTGATAAAAGAGGTTTATTATTAGATAAGCAAAGTTAAAGTATAGGCGAAGGTAGAGATAAGGAGGGCACTGGACAGAGGGTCCAGTGGACAGAGGGTCCTCACATGGTAGCCATGTTTGGAATCTCTGCAAAGAGGGGTTCCCAGCATGGCCTTTTTATAATAGGAGACTTAGCTCGAGGGGTTTTCAGGTGTAGCCCCAAAGTTGGCTCATATCCGGGTGGGGCTGGGAACAGGCCAGATCTTCTATTGGAATTCAAAAGGACCAGGATGTGCGAGTTAAAGAGCAATTTACATTATTAACTAGGAGAGGGTGGGAATCTAGAAAGCAAGCTTTCCCGCATCATTCCCCCCTCAAGCAGTTGGAACTTAAATTCATTTAAGGAAAAAGAAATAGGGCAAAGTCTCTTGAGACAGAATTGAAGATTTTCTCCTTCCAGGAATTTCCAAGTTCAGGAGTCCCCTCTTCATCCCCCCCTCAAGCAGTCACCTCCAAAGGCATGTGGGAAAAGGGGCGCCGATCTCCTCTTAACTGCTTCGAGCTGGCAGGGGTCGTAGAGATTTGGGGGTTCATGCCAGGAGGTGAGGCATTTTGTCACCATGTTTATCCAATTTGTTAGCAGAGTACATCATGGTGAACTATCAGTCTGGATGAATCAAAAGCTAGAATTAAGGTTATCTGGAGAATAATTAGCAGTCTTATATTTACAGATGAGAGGAATAGAAAGAACAGAAAGTAAAAATGAAAAATGAAAAAAAATCAAGAAACTTGGGTGAAAGAGGAAAATATAAAAACTGGCTTGAAACTTAATATTAAAAAAAAAAATAAACCCAACCTAAAATCTTGGTAACTGGTCCCATTACTTCCTAGCAAAGAGAGGGGAGAAATGGAAGCAGTATCAGATTTTTTTATTCTTGAACTCAAAGATCACTGCAGATAGCAACTGCAATTATAAAATTAAGAGATGCTTGCTCCTTGGAAGGAAAGCTATGGCAAATCTGGATAGTATACTAAAAGCCAAAGACATCATCCAACTGACAAAGATACATATTATCAAAGTTATAGTATTTCCATTCCCAATGTATGGCAGTGAGAGCTGGATTATAAAGAAAGCTGAGCACAGAATCAACACTTTCTAATTGTGGTGCTGAAGAAGCCTTTTGAGAATCCCCTGTATAGCAATCAGTCAATACTTAAAAGGATTAATTCAAACTATTCAAAGGCAATTCAAATAGTGAAGCTGAAATATTTCAGTCACATAACAAGAAGATGGGACTCATTGGAAAAGACTGATATTGGGAAAGTTTGTGGGATGGCACAGCTGAACAACATAGGAATCTATCAAGGTATCTTGTCATCTGTTGCAGGGCTTTTTAAACCTTTTCCACTTGTGACCCTTCTTCACTGGAGAAATTTTTACATGACCCTGGGTATAAAGTCAAACATATACTGAAAATAAATCATAATTTTATGGCCGCCACATTCAGTCCTGACCCCATATGGGATCACAATGATGTGGTGAGTAACAGTGCAGAGATTTGAGGTATGAGAATCCCCTTCTGACCACCACAGGTTCAACATGAAAGAATTCACGAACCTGAAAAGTTTGACTGGCAAAAGGAAGTTTTACTGGCACTGCAGAAGTCAACTTTGCTAGGAGACTTGACTTCCTCAGTGGCGAGGTCCTGACAGAGAAATAAAGGTCTTAGCAGAGAAATCCTGGCTACAAATTATGAGTTTAAAATTATGTTCTCTTATAGGAAATTTGAGACTGAAGTTTCAATTTTATGAAATTACTGGCCGCAGCCTAGATTTCCAGTAGAATAAGACCACGTAAATTCCAGCTAAGTAGGAGTGTTCCTGGACTAATTTTCAGCTCAATAGAGAGTATAACCCACCAAGATAACAGAATGAAGCCACTTTATCTTGATTCCCTGAGGAGGGCCTCTCCCAGAAGAGAGTTTCTCAATTCTCCCATGGCTTCCCCCCCAAAGTCAGAGGACTGTTTCAGGGTTCCCCCCATTAATGACACATAGTTTAAGAAGCTTTGATCTATTGTATATGATTGTATATTGTATATGTATAGAGATAGACAGTCAGATAAAGAAAGAGAGCGTCAGAGAGAGAGAGAGAGAGAGAGAGAGAGAGAGAGAGAGAGAGAGAGAGAGAGAATTCCCACTCATTAGAATTCATTGTGGCTAAAAGCTGCTGTGAGATTCTCTACCACCTCAGAGTAACAGATATCCTCTAGAGACAGGAAAGGTGACTGAGAGATGGTAAAACTACTTGAGTTTCTTTCCTATTATGTCAGAAATAGCAAAGATAAAATGCTGAGGGAGGAGGTCTTCAACCTCAGGAAGTATAAGATAGTAGTCTTTAGAAATAGGGCAGTAACACTTAGTCTAAACACTTTGTCGTTTGTCAGTCCTTGAGCTTAGGGACTGTCTTTTGCATCTTTATATATCCTCCCCCCTCCCTCCCCGCCCCACTCTTAGCTTGGTGTCTGATACATAATAGGACACTTAGTAAATGTTTATTGATTGACTGCTTGCTGCATACTATATGTGTGTTTTATCTTAATTGTTACATAATGCTCTGACTGATTAGGAGAGATTCTGCATAAAACAGGAATTCCTGAACAGAAGTTTAAAATAAATAATAGCCACAAACAGGCTCTTACCAACTTGAAAGTCACATTAGAAGAAGGGGAGAGAATAAGTATTTATTAAGCATCTACTGTGTCAGGTGTAGTATCATGCACTTTATATATATATATACATATATATATTTCCTATTTGATCCTTACAACAACTCTGTGATTTGAACTCTGATCTTCCTGACTCCAAGATCATCAGTCAATCCCCTGTGATACTTATGGCTTCTGGGGAAGTAGCAGGGTGCCAAGGTTCTCTGAAAACAAACAAACAATAACAACAACAAAAACATATTGGGTTGTTCCATAAAGTTCCCATTCCTGAATGGTTCTACTGGGACCCTGACCTGCTTTATCACTTCTTCACTGGGGAAGAGTGTTTAGCATCTGACCAACCTTGAACTTGTGGAAAGAATCTTATATAAGGAATGAGAATATGAGTTCTGTCTTTGCTAATTACTAGCTATGTGAATTTGAGCAAGTGATTTCTATTCTCTAGTACTCTAGTATTTTTCCTCATTTTAAAATGAAAAGGTAAGACTAGAAGGGTGTCTAAGGACCTTTCTGGTTTTAAATTCTATGAGGATGTGGAAAAGGTATTGAGAGAAATGATTATTTTTCTATTATAAATAATTACCAAATTGGGATTGACATTGAAATCTAATCTAGATGAATTCCAGCCCTCAAAGCATTAGGCTCAACCCTTGAAATCTTCCCATCTCCCCCACTGTTCAACTTGAGTGGTCTGGATATAGATGGAATCCTTTGACCAGATAGCTGGAGGTACTTGAGTCTCATGATCAAGTCACATTCTCAGCAGGAAGAACTAAAGACTAATCATCAATCAATTAATCAATTTTCACCCATGAGGGGCACCTTTTCCAATGATATTTAACCATTTCCAAAGTTTTAACTTTGGTTAGGAGAGAGATATCTGATCACCAATTTATTTCTTATTTGCTAGTTTAATGAATGATTTGATTATTAATTACTCAGAAACTCTGTCTCTCATACCTTCTATTTATCTCAGTGCAAGGGGTAAGATACTTCCCTGAAAAATGAGAAGACTCTTAGGCATTCTAGCCAACAATGATTATAATACTAGGTAAGGGAGTGGCTTTTAGGTACTCACAAAATACCTCTCTTACCTATTTATTGATGCCTGACCTTGAGATATTGAGGAAAGAGCACTGGATTAGAAGTCAAATCTGGGTTTGGATCTAGTCTTGGTCACTTATAATATGTGACCTTGTGTTTTATGTTCCTCTATAAAAATGAGAGTGTTGAACTAGCTGGCATCTAAGTTCTGTTTACAGCTCTAAATCTAGCCAAAGTTCCTTTAACAATAACCAAATCTTCCATGTTACAATGAGCGACAAAGCTATAAGATTATAAAATTTGAGTTGGAAGAAGTCTGAATGATTATCCAATTCAGCCCATTCATTTTGTAGGGAAAGAAACTGAGCTCAAAGACTTGCCAAGGGTAATCCAGCAGATAGGGAACTATGAAAAAGAAAATGACTAACCTAGATCACAGAATGATATAGTGGAAAAACAGACTAGAAACAAAATATCCTGTTTCCTGTCCTGTACTCTCCCTACTTGCAATTCAATATAAATGACATGTCTTTATGAAATCAGATTTGGAGAATAGGATGGAAAAGACAAAAAATTAAATAGTATTGAAGAAAGGACCCCAAAACTCTAAAACTCTTTGAAGGTGAGATTCTCCTTGAACCCTGTGGGACAGAGGAAACAAGATAAACATCTTCATTCTGTTTCTAGGTGAGATTGGTTCAGTCCTGAGCTAATCCTATTGAAGAGACTCATTCAATTCTATTCAAATTCAACCCAAGCTGAAACCCAGAAACTCCTATTATAAAAGAGCCAATTCTAAACTCATTTCTTTGCAGAGGGTCTAAACATGTCATGCTGTGCCATGGAAGCCTCTGCCCACTGGAATAATATTCTCTTCCAGTGACACCCTCTCTTTATCCTCACTTATTTCCCTAACAAGATATATGCCCCTCTGTCGGGATCTTTCTACTAGTAACTTTACTTCTTTGTCAGACTTTGCCTCTAAGGAATTCAGCCTTTCTACTCTTGCATAATAAAGGCTGACTTCCAATGCCAATAATAAACCTCTTTTATCAATCTAGCTTTTCCGGGTTGTAAATTCCTTTATAGAGAATCTCTGTGCCACCAGAATGGGGTTCTCCAAAACTCCCTACCTTTGCATCGAATCCCAAAGGGTGTAGGGGAGCCAAACCTCTCCATTTGGTTCCCTAAACCCCGAACCTGCCACTAGACCTTATCATTTAACTCCCTGACCACCAAAAACCCTAATCTCATTTTGGTTCCCTAAATCTAGACTTCATCATTTGGTTCCCTGAAAAGGGAGCCCCAAAACCTTAACCTCATCATAGTCCGAGCAAAATAGAAAATGGAATCTATGGAAAATCAATAAGCATTTTCTGTCTTAAAATTTTAATTTAATTTTCACAAAGATCTTTTCTCCCTTTTTCTTCTTACCCCCTTTCTTCCCCAATAGCAAAGAAAAACAAAACATCTCTTTCAAAAGTATGGCCAATTTGTTTTAAATTCTAACATTTACCATGACTGAAAAGAGATGTTTCAGTCTACAATCCAAGTCCATTTCCTTTCTTTCAGGAAATGGGCAGTAGGTTTATCGTGAGGGCTCTGAAAAGTATGGTTGGTCATGTCAACAAACAATTAGTGAGTGCCTTCTATGTGCCAGGACAAGTGCTGAAGAAAGGCCAAAAAAAGGGGCCCTGAGAAAGGAAAACAGTTAAGAAAACTATCTTTTGCCTTTTTTTGTGTGTTTCCAGCACTTAGCATAGTGCCTGGCACACAGTAAGCATTTGAGAAATGATTGATGAGAGAACAAATTATGTAAACAGAAATTCCAACTGATTCCCAGTTTTGTCTAGGGCCAGCCCTGATAGGCTAAATGCAGATAAATTGTATGACTGGTCCAGAAGTCTAAAGCAATATGACTAATAGACTGCTATAAATTGTTTCTAATGGCTAAGAGAGAGGTCTGACCCCTGTGTTCTTTGATTCACATCATAGCACCAGTTAGACAAAGCAAGGCAAGATTTGAACTCATTTTCTGACTCCAAGTATGATGTTCTTCTGACTACAATACAATGCCTATATTAAAATAATTACTAATATTTCTATAGTACTTAAGGGTTTCCTCACAACAGTACTGTGAAGTAATGATTGCAAGTGTTATTATTCCCATTTTAAAGATGTGGAAATTGTTCATGGTTATACAACTAGGAAATACCAGAGGTTGGAATTGTTACCTTACTCAGCAGTTTTAAAAGTGAGGAATCATAAAGCTTGGCTCTCTTAATAAAATAGCATGATCTTAAAATCTATTTCCTTTTTCTGCTTATGAAAATGAAAAGCCACCAGGAAGCCATGAGTATTTTATTATTGCTTATAAAGACTTGTTTTATGGGCAATTCTTTCAAAACTAGGGAAGCACATTAGTGCCTATATAATAAGGAAGTGGGTGGATGTGTCTTTATCTGTCCACTCACTGGTAAAAATGTCATCCCCAGGAATAAATGTCATAATTTGAAATGACAAATGTAGCTAGACAGAGAACAGATTTCCTCCTTCAGAGAAAGGGAGATGTAGCATTTTGAGAAGTTTAAGAAACATAATTTCTGGGTAATTTAATAATTTTGTTAATAACGCCAGCATTTTAATAAAAAGGATGGTCATTGGCTGTTTTTCTTAGACCAAAGACAATCATGGGCTCATGTAACATATGCTTTGGAAGAGGAGTATTCAAAAGGAGGGTAATCAACTTTGTTTATCAGTTAATTAGAGAATGAATATTACAATGAGTGGCAGGACCTGAACTTTGATTAAATCATTTAGATTTGAGTTAGCTCCAGCCTTGGGCCATCCCTTCAAAGAATTTCTCTCTACCTAAACACAATGCTGGATAGAGGAGAAAGCTCAATTTTCAGAAACTGAACTTATAAAATCAGGATTATATAAAAAGGAGATATTTTGGATCTCCCCAAATCATTAATTATTAATAATTCTTTCTCTCAGAATCTTGAATGATTCTTACCTTTCCAGCATGACACTTTCCTACACTCCACTCAACTTTTCAATCCTACTTCACTGATCTTATCATTCTTAGCCCTATCTCCAGACTCTTTGTTTTGGCTGGTCTCCTTCCTTCTACCCCTAGCCTCCTTGCTTTCTAGACTAAGCTTGAATACCATCTTTTCTGAGGGCCTTTTCCAGTTCTCCCTAGCTACCAGTATCTTTCCTTCTGGAATGACCTCCCACCTACTCTGGGCATATCTCCTATGTACCTAGTTATTTATATTTTGTTTTCCCCATTAGAATGTGAGCTCTTTGAGAGCAGGGTCCATGTTTGTTTTTTTTAAAATAATTATAGCCAGTATTTTTGAAGCTATAAAAAGCATTTAAAGTTTTGAAAACACTTTATTACTATTACCACCACCACCACCACCACCACTACCACCACCACACATTTATATTTTGTTGTTCAGTTGTTTCAGCTGTGTCCAATTCTTCATGACCCCTTTTTGAGATTTTCTTGGCAAAGATAGTGGAGTGGTTAACCATTTCCTTCTCCAGATCATTTTACAAATAAGGAAACAGACCCAGAGAGGTTGCCCAAGGACACACAGTAGAGTTCAAATAAGATTATGTATAGATATAATCTCTCTGTGAATAATATGTGTGTATTTATATATGTATATATAAATGTGTATATGTACCCATACATGTAAATATCTACACACACATAAACACAGAGTAAGACCTCAATAAATGCTTGTTGGTTTGATTCACTTGGCACTGTGGGAGTTGCAATATTCAATCCCTGCTTAATGAATTTACTATCAGCAGAAGAAATAAAGAGAACTACATGGATAATTATAATATCTGTCGATGTGTGATAAGGAACAGAGAAGATACATGAAGAGTTGTTGGATTCCAAGAAGGGATAAGTGACCTCTGCTCCTAGAATAGATGTTGCCTGCTCTCTGCCCTATTTTATACACCCTGCCAGGTATGGACAGCTCTGGACCCACAATCTGAATTATAGCCAGAAGAAAGTCAGAAGATTACAATTGAACCCTGCCCTCAATTGGGGAAGCTTTCAAAGCAACCGACTTTGAGCTAGAAGGGACCTTAGAAATCATTTATTTGAGATCTTCCTTCCTATCATTTTTACAAGGTTGTTACTTGACTGAGCTTAAGATACCTAATCAGTAACAGAGCAGGAACTAGATCCTGAGATTGCCACTAAGCCACTAAAATAACTCTCTTCCCTGTGCACAACCCCAGTTCTGTAGTAAGATTTAACTTAGACCATTCTACCATACCTTATAAGCCCTATTTCTGTTTTTCACCAGTTTCTGATAGTCCCTCTTCTGCCCCTTCACACCAGTGCCCTCGTACTGCCCTGTGACCATCCAAAGCCTTGTATGTTGGCACCCAGCTCAGGGCTGCCTTCTTCCAAATTCCCCACGTTATCAAATTATCTTTCACTGCTCTTCTCCCTCCACCCACAGCCCCATCCCATCCATCTCCCTCCCCCATCATTCTATCTAAACTGCCTTTCTGCCAGTGGCAGGTGTTGGGAAAGCAACCTGATTGAAAGGTAAACTTCAGTTTGGGTATTTGTGAATTGGTGTCAGAGCTTCATGAACCTGGATTCTCTGCCCAGGTAATGAGCTGACACTGCCTTAGTGACTTTGTGCAATACTTGCACTGGCACAATACTGGGCATCGCATTCATTTGTGGTTTTAAAGATGGAAATGAAAATCACCCTGGGTTTCACCTTGTGCCCCATACCCATGGTGTCAAACTCAAGTCACAACTGAGACCACAAGGTCAAACCTAAGTGCTTTGAATCTTGAGATCAGCTTATTCTTTTCAGGAAATGCTAAAACGCTCATCTTGGGAACTTAGTTTCCCAGACTGCCTTGATTAGCAGTTAACTTATCACAGTTAAAGCAACTATGATGTACTCAGACTGCCTTGATTAGCATCTTAACTTTCAGACTGTTTTGTTAAGTTCTTATGGGAACCAAGTTTTGCCAGAATATCTTTAAGGAAGTCTCAATATCAATATACATCTTTTATCTCTCCAACTCTTCTTTATCATTTCCCCTCTCCCCTGAGAAACCTCCAAGGTTATATTTGCCCTGTAAAAGATATGCTTATGATGACAATTTTTGCTAAGTCCTTTTCAGGACCAAGTCTACAAAAAAAGAGCTATTCTTTTCCTCTCTTCCCTTTAATAGCATCTTTCTCCTTACTATAGCTAATTCTGGTTAGTCTGCTAAATAAGGCTTTAGCCTACTGTCAAAGGCATAATCATATCTCTTGGCATATTCCTTTAATGGCTCCTTCCAAACTCCTTTCCTTGCTAATTCTATTGCTCTCCCAAATTTATTTCATATTTACTAGTGTCACTTTTACCTCTTCATTTTGTCTGTAATCCCCTCTCTTAAATAAATGCACCTTTTGGCAAAGAGAACACCCTTGAGAATTCATCTTGTGTCTTGTGCCTTGTATTTAGAAGCAGGAATTGTTACTCTAATTTCATCACAAGGATCCCTGCAGGCATATATTGACTTTATTTAAAATGTAACATCATTCGAATTTTGTTGTATTTTTAACTAGTTTTGTTAAATATTTCCCAATTACATTTTAATCCGGTTTTGGCTGTACTTCCAGAGTGTTGTGTTGGCAGCATCTTTGACCCTTCTGCCTCATCACAGAAGAGGTTGAGCAAATACTGGTTGATGATGAAAAGGATGATGGTTAATGTGTTGTTACCACCTCATTCCAACATTTACATTACACATTGCAATTTCCAAGGATCCCATTTTATTTCTATTGGATAAGAAAGAGGAAGTTAGTGGCTATAAGCAAACAGTTTCACCTTCAGAGAGCAAAGCTTATCTGATTCAGTGTCTGGTCCCTTTATTTTTCTCATTACCTAAATAAGTAGCTTCTTAGGATTTAGAATTGGAAGGGACATATGGAGATATGGACATATGGAGAAAATGCTTTATAAATGTTAGTTATGCTGATGAAGGGGGAGAAAATAGCAATTCCTGAGAAACTCTAAGGCTAATCTGCCTTGGGAATGCCACAAACAATGCTGGCCAATGATAGTGATTTAATCCTGATTCTGTAGAACTCAACAACGGGAACTACCCATACCTACCTTTCAGCAATTGTAGCTCTAAACCACAATATTAGCATATCAACCTAATCTTTGTTTCTCTTCCCTATAAAATTATCTTCTTGATTCTGAAGCTTTGATAAAAATTTTTGAGCTTTGGCCCACTGTCAAACAGTAAATCTTTGCCCCTTAACTTAGACACAAACTGAGTGTATGTGAATTCTTTCACCAAATCCACAACATCTGCCAGGGGACCATAATCTTGTGGGGTATCTTTCTCCTCAACATTTTTGGTGTCCAACTGTGGAATCCCACCACCCAAATTTTATGCCCTCCTTATTAAGGTAAGCCCTTTTTTACCCTGATTTTATAGCCAAGGGATACCCAAAGCTCCTAGGAAAGCTTGCCTCTGTCATCTGAGCTTCATACTCTGCAAATTTTCCTTGTCAGATATGCCTGACTTGAAATTGATTGGCATTAATTAGCAAAGTTTCTTCTTGATTAAGGAAACTTTGCCACTTTTTTTACCTTCCTTGGGATGCCAGCAGAGGCAAGGCACTATAAGTCTAGGAATTCTAAACCTTGTTGCAAAGATAGGACAGTTCACCTCTATTCCTAAGTCTACTGGCGGGCAATTGAGAGCAGAAGCCCAAGAGTCCATTCTGGGACCACCCCCTTATCAAGATCTGGATCCTATTTCCAGCACTTCACCTCAGAACTCCTCCTCTGAACCATCTCCTCTAAACCTAGAGTTTGAAACCTCCCAGCCTCTGCTCCTCAGTCCCTCCTATACTAGGAGCAGGATCCTGATTCAGCCACCCCTTCTAAACTCTGCCCTTTGAAAGAAGTAACTTTCTTTTTATTGTTGTTGTTAGCAGTCTCTCAGGGTGGAATAGTCAGGAAAAACTTTTTCAGTGTCAGACTTTTCCCAAATTAAGGAAAAACTTGGCCCTTATGGTGAGGACCCCACTAAATAAATTAAGGACTTTAAAGCCATCTCCCTTCACTCTGATCTTATTTGGGGAGATGGTAACAACATTATCTCCTCTTGCTATACCATAGAGGAGAAAAAGAGAATCTGGGATGTAGTCCAGAAGTTTGGGGGTGATATAGCTAAGTCCTCCTCTGAAAGATATCTCACAGGGACTATTGCTGTTGCAGTCTTAAACTCTGAGGGGAATTATCAGAAAGAAAGTAGAGATAAGAGAAAATGAATCATTTTCTAATATGGAGGTATGAAGAAAGGAATTAAGTAGGTTAATTATGAAAAACTTAAAGAAGTTATCCAAGGAGCTGAGAAAAATCCTGCCCTCTTTCAGGGGCACCTTGTAGAGCTACTACACTATTGTATTGTAGAAGTAAGACCTACTTCTTCAGAAGGGATCATTGTCCTTCAAATGTATTTTATTAATTAGTCAGTCTGCCCCAGACATTCAAAGGAAGCTGCAGAAGTTAGCCATGGGTCCTCAAACTCCCCAAATATAGTTGTTGAAAATAGCTTTTGGAGTCTTCAATAGTAAGGTACTAACTGTGGCAGATGAGAGAGATTGCATAGCCAAGGAGATCAGAAAACAGGTTCAAATTTTAGTAGCTGCCATATCTGGGGACCATATAGATTCATGCCTCAGATACCCCGGCCAAGATCTTTGGTCTCACATTGTCCTTGGAAGAAACCCTTAGACCCATGCCCTAAAGGCCGCCAGGAGGGACACAGGAAACAGAAAGAGAGGTTGCCTGCAGTGGGGTTGAGCTATCTCTTCCCAATGTCCTGTCCTCTGGTCTCCTCAGAACCAGGAGCAATGGTGCCTGGGGTTTGGCCAGTCTCCCCCTTATTCCATTATAATGGCTGAACCCAGGATAACTTTGGATATGGCAGGTAAATCAATGAATTTCTCTTTGACTTTGGGTGAGCCTCTTTTTTTGTGTCCTGCCCTGGTACTCTAGCTCCTCCCCTCTTGAGGGGATGGGAATTTAGGGAACTGTTTTGAGACCTTCTCTCTGCTTTGTCAATTGATGTCCTGTTATTCAAACATTCCTTTCTTATCATTTCAGCCCCTTTATTGGGACATGACTTAATGACGAAATTGGGCACCCAACTTTCTCTTCTCAGTCCTCTAGGTACCCTTTTTGTGCTTCACTCAAGGCCCTCCCATATTCCATCTGAAATCTGGGAGGATAAATATTCCTCTGTCTGAGACCTGGGAATCCCTGAGCAGGCTACTCATGTCACCCCAACTTTAGTGCATCTCTGGGATTGCAGTGTGTTCCCTTACAAGTGCGAGTATACAATGAAGCCAGATGTCGAGAGGGAATGCAACCCTGATTGAAAAAAAAATTTTAAACACAAGCTTTTACTTCCTTGTCAGTCTCTCTGTCCTTTAGATCTTAAAGGTACTTTCTTTTGTATATCACTGCATAACTTTCTAGGTTCTTGAGACTAAAAAGTTTCTTTGTCTAAGGGCCACATTGCCTATCAGTCAATATTTGGGCCCTGAATTAAATCCCACCTTCCAGTTCACTCACAGAGGAGAGAAAGCAGATGATCTTGTCACTCCCAGAATCTGCCTTAAAGAAAGCTAAACTGACTTCTGCTCTAGTGTTAATATTGAGCCACAGTTCCCTTTTATTGTCCTGCCTCAGTTTCCCTAAAGTGTCCTGCCTCAGTATCCCTGAATTGTTCTGCTTCAGTTCCTAATTGTCCTGCTCAATCCTGCAATACTACCCCTCCCTCTTAATCATGATGATCCAGATAAGGAGAAAGACCTTCTATCTTAGATATCATTGGAATGTTGGGTACCTCTCCCCATTCTGTAATCCCAATTTATCAGAATGTCCTGTTCCTCCTCCAACCCTGTCAGAACCGGATTGATAGTCCCATTCCTGCTTTCAGTCCTCTGACTCTGCCCCTGCCTCAGTCTACCCCTGTAGCTGAGCTACCTGCATAGATATGTCATTGAGAACTCACATTGGTTGCTGGATGCTTTGGACATCAGCCCTGGGGGCAGCATGCCCCCAGCATAATCTCTTCCTTTCAAATAAATTATTTAAAATTCTCTAATCTCTATCTTGCCTCAGTTTCTCCAGCATTACATTAGCACTGCCTAATTTAAACGAGAAAGGAAGGCAGGTGACTCTGTGATGAGCCTCAATAACACCTTGGAGGCCAAACCACTCCTCTCTGGGACCTCTGCCCAGAGAACTGAACTCTGCCCTCATGAGAATGAACATCTATATTGACTCCAAATATGACTTTCATGCCTTACATGCTCATGGGGCTATATGGAAAGAAAGGGAATTTTTGACAACCAAACATTCCCCCATTAAGTATGCAGGGGAAATTTCTATGAATTCAACAAGCTGTCCATGGACCTAGAGAGGTTTTGTTGTGTTTTACAAAGGACAACAGAAGGGGGATTTACTTCAGGCTAAGGGAAACAAGCTTGCAGATTCAGCAGCCCTCACTGCTGCCCTGATGCTCCTGATGGCACTCTTAATTCCCCAACTCCTACATTAGCCCAGGAACTTGCTAAAGAAAGGGGATACAGAGAGAGGACTGTGGGAACTGAGGGTGAATCACAACATGGCATTTTCACTCTTTTTGCTGTGGTTAGCTTGAATTTTATTTTCTTTCTCATTCTTTTCCCTTTTTGATCTGATTTTTTTTGGGCAGCAAGATAGTTATATAAATCTGTATGCCTGTATTGAAGTTAACATATATTTTTATCATGTTTAACATACATCCCCTTCTAGGGGAAGGGATGGGAGGAAGGAGGGGAAAATTAGAACTCAAGACTTTTCAAAGATCAATGTTGAAAAATTATCCTTGCATATGTTTTGAAAACAAAAAAACCCCAATTAAAAAAAAAAAAAGAAAGAAAGGGGATGCTTTTTTGCTCCTGGTTGATTTCAAACAAGCTCAGGCCAGCTTCCAATCCCAAAGGCAAGTCAGTGGAAACTTCTTTTTGGTTTATTCCAAGCTACTCACTTGGGAAAGAACATCCTCCAATCCCTTGGTAAACTTATGTTCAATGATCAAACAATTAGACAGATCTGCCACATGCTAGCTTTCTTTTTGTTATTGGTTTTATCCTCCACTTTCTCCAAGATAATTGGAGAAGTTAGCCATGGGTCCCCAAGTACCACAAGTACTAGGGAATAGTAGTACTAGTGAACTTTTTATCTTTGAGACTCCAGACCATGAACTTCCCAATCTGAATACCACTGGCTACCTAATCCTAAAACTTAACACCCCCTGGATGCTGCTGTCACCATCCTCAAGTCTCTCCTCTTCAATCTGGACTCAGCTAGGCAGGCCAGCTCTGTATCCCTTATCAGCGTAAAGCAGCTCCAGACGGAGCCCCAAAAGAATTGGGTTTGGATTGTTTGACTGGGAAACGATGAGGTGTGAGAAAGTAGCAATTCCTGAGAAACCCTAAGGCTAGCCAGCCTTGAGAGCACTACAAATAATGCTGGCCTATAACAGTAATTTAATACTAATTCTGTTAGTCAGTAAGCTATAGAACTCAATGTACCTACTCAATGTAGAACGTAATTGTACCTTTAAACCATAATATTAGCATATCAACCTAATCTTTGTTTCTCTTTTCTATAAAGTTATCTTCTTGATTCTGATTCTGCTAAAAACTTCTTTGCAGCTTTGGCCCACTGTCAAGCAGCATAATAAATCTTTACCCCTTAACTTAGAGACAAACTGTGTGAATTTTATCTCCAAACCTACAGCACCAACCAGGGAGACCCTAATCTTGTTGGGGTGTCTTTCTCTCCAACAATATCACTACTTGTTTTTGTTCAGTCATGTCTGTCTCTTTGTGGCCTCAATTCTTCATGTTTCCATTTGGGGTTTTCTTGGCAAAAATACTGAAGTGGTGAACCTTTTCCTTCTTCAGATCATTTTACAAAAGAGGAAACTGAGGCAAAAGAGGGTTCCATATCTGAGGCTGAATTTGAATTCATGCCTTCTATTTTCCAGGTAATCTATTCGTTGCTCCACTTAGCAGCTCCTATCATTGTACAAGAAAACTCAAAACCTTTTTGTCTTTTTGTCTGCCATCCATGCATAATAAAATCTTAGGAGATATGTAACAAAAGCACCCATAGGCTTTTTTCTTCTTATTCACTCCTCCATTTCATTTGCTCAAGAAATCAGTGGGGAAGAGATACAAACCCTGGGTCCCTGAGACTCCTACTGCTCCCACGTAGAGTTTTAGTTTATTTCAACATTCTGGTCTTTATTATGGATATGTGGCCAGCTACAAACCCAGACTGCTTTAAGCCACTTTAAATACACAGCTGAGAAAAATAGCCCAGAGAGAGGAAAGTGATTGATTAGCCTAAGATTATATAGCTAGTAGCTGGCAAAACTAAGACTAGAGCCCAGATCTCTTGGGTACAAATACAATGTACTTTTCCTTATACCACCACTGGTAAGCCTCAGCGATCTTTAAGGCCTTCACTGATCACAATTGTGGATGAAAGTCTTTCTGGCCTGATTTTATGGGATATGGACTCTCTATTTAGAAGAAATGCCAGAAAGCAAACAAATAGCTTTCTGTGCTTGTATGCCAGGGCATGGAACCTCACCAGCTCCATAGTAATTTTCATTCCAGCTCATTTTGTCTTTTCATTCAGATATGAGATCATCAGATACCATCCCTGCCAAGGTCTCCATGGGGAGGAAAGATATTTGGGATTGGATGAAGCAAAAGCTGCATTTTTATCCCAATTCTTCCATTAACTCACTGTGAGACTGGAAGGTCAATTCCCTTCCTTGGGCTTCAGTTTTCTGACTTATAAGAAAAGAGCCGTACTAGATGACCAATTGTCAGTTTTCAAGAGTACTTAATTCTCCCTCCATATCTCTTATCTCTGACCTCTTCTTTTCTCTCACATAATCACTATCTTACGGTAAACCCTACATGGATTGTTGCAAGAGTCCTGATTGCACTCAGCTTCCAGCCTCATCCCTTTCCAATCCATTCTTCACCCAACTACCAACATTATCTACCCAAAGCACAAGTCTAATTATGTCCTTCCCCTGACCAAAATCCTTTAGGGGATCCCACCTGTCCCTCAGATAATAATAAGTATTTGTAAAGCATTTTACAATTTGCAAAATGCTCTTTATGCTATTTAATTTAAACCTAACAATAATTCTGTGAGGTAGGTGCTAGTATCATCAACATTTGTCAAAAGGCAAACAGATTAAATAACTTGCCCAGGTTTATCTGGGAATGGATTTGAACTCAGATCTTCTTGATTCTAAGGTTGATCTGTGTAACTAAAATATAAACGTTTCAGCTTGGGTTTTACACTCCACAGTCTGGCTTCAACCTACACTTTCAGGCATATTCCAATCAAATTGACCTAACCTCTGCCCTTCATCTTTTACAAAAGATGCCTTTTTGCACAGGCTTTCTCTCCCAAGACTAGAATGAATTTCCTCCTCAGTCCATCTCTTCAAACTCCTCCCTTCCTTCAAGGCTGACAAATGGGAAACCACTTTCTATGGGGAACCTTTCCTGATCCTCCTACTTACTCTTCTCACTCTTCTGCTAATTACCCAGTATATGTTCATTTGCATCCATATCTTTTCCCCCTTCCCCAAGAGAATGCAAGCCTCTTTAGAGAAGAAATCCTTTTTATTTGATCTTGGTATCTCCAGAACCTACCACAGTACATACAGCAGGTGCTCAATAAATAACTCGTTGCATTCAATTGGATTGGTTCTATAGTTATAGAGACCATATTTTATGCGGACCACTAATAAACTGGAATGTCCAGAGAAGAACAGCCAGGAGAGTAAAAGGATTGGAAACTGTATCATACAATAACAATGATAGTGATAAATAACAGTAGCTAGTATTTATATTACAATATATGGTTAACAAAACACTTTGTATATATTACCTCATTTAATTCTCACAACAACCTAGGAAGGCAGGTGCTATTATTATAATCATTTTATAGATGAAGAAACTGGGGCTGAGAGAAGTCAAAAGTGGGTCACAGAGGTCAACCAGTGTGGGAGGATTTGAACTCAAGTCTATATTGATTCCAAGTTCAACCCTCTGTAGACTGATGTATCTAGGTGGCTTGGTAGATAGAGCAACAGATCTGAAGGAAGACCTGAGTTCAAATTCATCCTTAGATATTTATTAGCTGTGTGATCCTGGGTAAGTCATTTAACTTCTCTTTGCCTCAGTTTCCTATCTGTAAAATGGGGATAATAATAGCACCTATCTTCAAGGCTTGTTCTGAAGATCAAAGAAGATAAACAGTTGTAAAGTATTTAGGACAGGGACTGACACATTTATTGTTCTGTTATTTCCAATTCTTTGTGACCCCACGGACCCTAGCAGTCCAGGCCCTTCTATCACTTTATCAAAACTCGTTATTTGTAGTTTCCAGGACACTATCCATCTCATCCTCTGACATCCATTTCTCTTTTTGCCTTCAATCTTTCCCAACATCAGGGTCTTTTCCAATGAGTCCCAACTTATTATGAAGCCAAAGTATTGAACTTCAACTTCAATATTTGACCTTTCAGTGAATAATCTGAATTAATTTCTTTAATCTTCTTATTGTCCAAGGTACTCCCAAAAATTTTCTCCAGCACCACAATTAGAAAACATAGATGCTTTGGTGCTCAGTTTTCCTTATAATTCTACTCTCATCGCCACGCATTTACAACATGGAAAAAAAACCCTCAACTTTGACTATACAGACCTTTGTCAGCGAGGTGATATCTCTGTTTTTTGTGCTGTCTAGATTTGCCATAGCTTTCCGTCTAAGGAATTTCATGACCACAGTTGCTATCTGCAGTGATCTTTGAACTCAAGATAAAATCTGACATTGCTTCCATTTTTTCTTCTTCTATTTGCTGGGAAGTGATAGGATCAGTCACAGCACATATTAGGGTTTTTTTATGTTAAGCTTCGAGCTAGTTTTTATACTCTCTTTTTTCATCCTCATCAGGAAGCTTCTTAATTCTTTTTCACTTTCTGTCATCAAAGTGATACCTTCTGCATTGTTGATATTTCTCCCAGCAACCTTAATTCTAGCTTTTGAGTCATCTAGCCTGGCATTTCACATGATGTACTTTGCTTATAAATTGAATAAATAAAATGACAACATACAACCTCATTATACTCTTTTTTCCAATCTTAAACAAATCATTTGTTCCATGTCCAGTTCTAACTTGCTTCTTGACCTGCAGACAGGTTCCTCAGGAGACAAGATGATCTGGTACTCCTATCTTTTTGAGAACTTGCCACATTTTGTTGTGATCCACACAAAAGATTCAATGTAGTCAATGAAATAAAAGTGAATAGTTTTCTCTAGAACTCCTTTGCTTTCTCCATAATCCATCAAATTTTGGCAATTTGGTCTCTAGTTCTTCTACCTCTTTGAAAACCAGTCTGTTCTTCTTGGTTAACATATTGCTGAATCTTAAGCTTGCTGGCATGTCAAATGAGTGTAATTAAGTATTTTGAACATTCCTTGGTATTTCCCTTCTTTAGATTTGGTACATAAATTGATTTTACCCAACCTGGTGGGCATCGTTGAGTTTTTCAATTATGCTTGAGTGCAGCATTTTAACAGCATCATCTTTTAGATTTTAAATAGCTCAGCTGGAATCCCAATACCTCCACTAGTCTTATTGTTAGCAATGCTTTCTAAGATTCACTTGACTTCATTCTCCAAGATGTTAAGATTTTTCTTGTATATTTCTTCTGTGAATTCTTGTCAATTCTTCTTAATCTTTTCTACTATTAAATCCAGTTCTCCTGATATCTCTAATTTCCTTGAAGATAGCTCTTATTTTTCCCATTCTATTGTTTTCTTCTTCTTCTTCTTTTTTTTTTTTTTTGCATTGATTATTTAAGGAAACCTTATTTCTCTTTGCTACTTTCTGAAAGTTTGCATTCTGTTGGGTAGATCTTTGCCTTTATCCATTATCTTTTGCTTTCCTTCTTTCCTCAGCTATTTGTAAAGTCTCATAAGACAGTCATTTGCTTTTTTGCTCTTTTTTTAAAAAAAACTTCTTTGTGAGTTGCTGCTGCTGACTCTTGTACAATATTATGAACCTCTATATATAGTTCATGAGGTACTATACCAGATCTAATCCCTTAAATCATAAGGGATATTATTTAGGTCATACCTATATGATTTCATGGTTTTCTTCTTTAATTTAAGTTTGAATTTTGCAATAAGCAACTCATGATTTAATCCACAACCAACTCTATGACTTGTTTTAACAGATTATATAGAGCTTCTTCACCTTTCCCTGCAAAGTATATAATCTATCTGATTTCAACATTGAAAATCTGGTGATGGTGTTGCCTTTTGTTGTTGAAAGAACGTTTGCTATGACCAGTTATTTTGACAAAACTATAAATCTCTGCCCTATTTCATTTTGTTTTCCAAGGTCAAATTTGCCTATTATTCCAATTATCTTTTGATTTCTTACCCTAGCATTCCAATCTCCTATGATGAATGTTGGGGGCAGTGAAGTGATGCAGTGAATAGAGCACTAGGTTTGAGTCAGGAATCCTCATCTTCCAGAGTTCAAATTCAGCCTCTGATACTTATAATCTATATAACACTAAGCATTTACTCTTGTTGGCCTCAGTTTTTCACTTAGAAAATGAAGTGAAAAAAAAAAGGCAAATCCCTCCAGTATTTTCACCCTCAGATGAAGAGTCAGACATGACTGAAATGACTAAATAACAGTAATGAATATGACATTGTGAGAGGAGAATGTTATTTCTAGAAAATATTTTAAGTCTTCATAAAAACTGATTGACTTTGGCCTCTGGCACCAATGGTTAGAGCATAGACTTGTAATTATTGTGATGTTGACATGGAACAATTGATTTGTTTAAGATTGGAATTTGATTGTATTTGAATAGATATTATTGTCATTTTTGAGATTATCCCTAATATTGTTTTTCTCACCCTTTTATTGTCTTGTGAGCTACTCCATTTCTTCTAAGAGATTCTTGCCCACAGTAATATATATGGTGATCATTTGAGTTAAATTCACCCATTCCTGCCTATTTAAATTCACTGGCACCCAACATGTTTACATTAAATTTTTCTATCCCCTATTTGAGAACATCCATTGATCTTAGTTCATAATTTTTACATTCCAGGTTCCTATGCAATATTGATCTTCACAGCATCAAATTTTCCTTTCATTACCAGACACATCTATAGCTAAGCTTCCTTTGGGATTTGACCCAGTCACTTCATTCTTTCTGGAGTTACTTTTATTTTTTCTCCACTCTTCCCCAGTGGCATGTTGAACATCTTCCAATCTGAGGGATTCGTTTTCCAGTGTCATATCATTAATCATGTTAATGTTGTCCGTGTGGTTTCTTGGAAGAGATACTGGAGTGATTACCATTTCCTTCTTCAGTGGATGACCTTTTCTCAGAACTCTCCATTATGACCTGTCTGTCTTGGGTAATCTTGTATGGAATAGATCATAGTTTCATTCAGCAACACAAGTCCCTCTGCCATGACAAGACAGTGATCCAGGAGGGGCCTGACACATAGTGAGGGCTATCTAAATGTTAGCTACTATTTACCATCATTATTATTCCACCTAACTTCACAGAAATGTTAAAGGAAATGCAGCTGTTGAGATGGATAGTGAAAAAATTTACTGATCACTGTCTTCATGTAGTTTTCATAACTCACCATGTGAAAAGGGAATCAGAATTTTTGTATTCAGACTTAGTTGATCGTTGAAAACAAGTTGTAGGGAAGCTGACCTGGTTTTCAGTCTAGGAACTGGAACTATTCAATAATGGAATGAATTGTGTCAAGGATTGGAGAGTTCTGTGCCCCTGGAGGGCTTTGAATGGTAACTAGCCTGGGTTTTATTCATACTTTAGGTAGGAATTGAGTTAAATGTCCCCTGAGAACTTTTCCAAGCATTTCCTAATGGCCTATAAATACTCAAACACAGAAAAACTATTAGATGATGGTTTCAGACTGGGAAGTGATTTCTATGGTTGTAGTCCACTGAGTGATGTGCATGTTTTTTTCCTACACAAAAGGATGTGATACTATAGGACTTTTAGACAAATGTACATGAGCGCTTTTTGAAGATGAATTAGCATTGTTCTGGTGGAGTATAGGAAGAGACAGGGGATATGGTGCTCCTCTCCTGCCATCTCAAGAGCAAAGGCAAAGTTTTTAATTCAAAATCTTCATTCATAGATTGGAATTTGGAGCTGGAAATTATGTTTGTATGTTACTTAGTTCAACCTGTTCATTTTATAGATGATGAATTGAGATTCAGAGAAATCAAATGAATTATACAAGATCACACCCAAAGTTAATGATTGACAGAATAAAAATTTTGAGCTCAGATCATTTTACATTTATTATCACCATTACTTTTTATTCCAGTTTAAGGTCTGGAGGCTGGGATCTGCAGTCTGTCTTTGATGAGAATTTTATCACTTATTTTGTTTCTTACAGAGGCTATAATCCTCCTCTGAGAACATGAAGGGTGATCTCTTGTATCTCTATTTGTAATATGACAATACCAATACTTTTGTTTGTTTCTGGCATCAACATTAATAAAGTTCAATTTCTTTTAAAAAAATTTATCATTTTAGTAGATTTGCTTGTGTCTTCCTACTAGATTGTGGGTTGCTTATAGACAATCTCTGCCTAATTTAAGGTTTGTACCTACAGTCAGCTTTTGGCAACATGCTTTGTAGGAAACAGGCATTTAATGTTTGATGTTTGTAATTTAATGTTCATAAGGTAATTATTCTTTATGGTTATGCTTCTCACTGGAGATTACTTTGCTAGGCCCGATTTTCTCTTCTCTTTTAAATGAGGTGCTACTTTTTCGTCTTTTTCCAAATAGACTCTTGCCACTGAATCCAGAATCTTCTCAAATGTCCATAGAGGACACAAATCCAGGAAGGCTGGAGGAATAATCATCCAGTTTAATAGGAAAGTTGGTTTTCTTTTTTCTACTATCGTCTGCGCTTAAATAAAAGGAAGAGAAGTGGGCACAGAAAAGGTGTAGAGGGGAAGGAAATAAGGCATGCTTCCTCTTTATACTAACATCATTGACTAGTTGAGCTGTTTATCAGCTATGTTTTAATTGGCTGATAAGTTTTCATCCAACAGCCTGGCATTAATTGATATCTCAGTCAACCAATGACAAGAGATGAAGGACATTAGATAATACTGTTCCTAACTTCTCTTTCTTTCCTCTTCCACACAAGGAAGCTTGTGTATCCTGGGGCTCCTACTGGACCAGGATGCATGATGCCCCCATTAGCTCTGAAAATGCAGATATTGTAATAGATACTAGCATAGTCTGATTCAATCAGTTAATAAATAAACAACAAATAACGGTCTACTATGTGTGAAGCATTATAATAACTACTAGCCAAAGAAAGGCAGAGACAGCTCTTGCCTTTGAGGAGCTCACAATTTAATGGGGATGACAACATGAAGCAACTTGCACAAACTCCAGATCAGATAAATAGGTAATAATCAATAGAGGAAAGACATCAGAACAAGGGTTCCTGTAGAGAATGAGATTTTAGCAGGAAGAAAGTCAAGAAAATCAGAAGGCAGAGATAGGGAGGGAAAGCACTCCAGAGACAGGGATAATCAGAGAAAATTCCTGGAATCAGGAAATGGAGTATCTTCTTGAATCAGTTTAGTGGGAAGAGCATAGGAGATGGAATCTCAAGATCAGAGCTCTGGCATTTACTAGTTGTGTAACCTTAGGGAAATTATTGAACCTCTCTGAGGCTGAGTTTTCACATGTATAAAATAAGGGTGATAACCCTTACACTATCCATTTCACAAGATCATTGTGAGGAAAGTACTTTAGAAATCTTAAAGCAACATAGAATGGGAGAGGAGGAATGGTGATTACTATTTCCCTTCAAATGGCTATTTGTTATTTTCCTTATTACCTTGAAAATAGCTATGTGGAACTAAATGGATATATGTATAATTTCTTACAACCTGGGCATTCTACAAATGGCATAATATTTACAATTACTCTTGTATATTGGAGTTCTTCTGGCCATTCAGTTTTTTAGCCATGTGGAAGAGTCTCACCATTAGGAATAGTAGAGTCTACTCTCCTATTCCTACCCTCCTAGAGGGGGGACTCTACTATTCCCCATTCCCTAATCAAGCCCTATATTCTTACTCCTTACCCATATAGCCTGAGTATAGCTGGCAGATTGGCAGCTGGTATTGAAACTTCATCAAAGAACAGTTTGTATCACTTTAAGCTGAAAATAATGGAATTAATGCTTCACAGATCCAGGTCAAAGGGCAGATCTTGGAACAGCCTGGCATTAGCATCAGAACATGTGATACAAAGCACAAATGGATCTTGGGGAACTGTCTACTTTCAAGAGTTTACCAACTTCTGGACATAGTCCTGCTGCCTGAAAAACCCCATCACTTAAAATGAGGAGGACCTTACCTGAAGAAGAAAGTAAGACAACAGTCTATAGGAAGATCTTTGAAGGATCACTGGACCATAGAGTGCCAGAATCTGAAGATACTTTATTTTTTAAAAATTAATGTTTTATTTCTTCCCCAATTATATGTTAAAACAAATTATAACATTTGGGTTTGTTGGTTGTTGTTTTTTTTAAGTTTTGAGTTCCAAATTCTTTCTTTCTTCTTTCTTCCCCTTCCTCCCTCAGAGATAATGAGCAATCTAATATATGTGAAATCATCTAAGTAGTACATTTCTACAGTAAGTAGAATAGAACCAAGAGAACATTGTACACAGCAACAACAAAATTATGTGATGATCAACTGTGATGGACTTGGCTCTTTTCAATAATGAGGTATTTCAGGCCAATTCCAATAGACTTGTGATGGAAAAAGTATCTGTGTCCAGGGAGAAGACCATGGGGACTGAATGTGGAGCACAACATAGTATTTTCACTGTTCTTTTTGTTGTTGTTTCTTGCTTGTGTTTTTCTTTCTCATTTTTTCCCCTTTTGTTCTAATTTTTCTTGTGCAGCATGATCAATGTGGAAATCTGTTTCAAGGAATTACATGTGTTTAACCTGTATTGGATTACTTGCTATCTAGGAGAAGGGAAAGGTAGTAAGGAAGAGAGGAAAAAAAGTTGCACAAGGTTTTGCAAGGATGAATGTTGAAAACTATCTTTGCATGTATTTTGGAAAAATAAAAAGCCATTATTAATTTTTTTAAATTAAAAAAAAGTTGAAAGACAGAGTAAGAGGAATGTGCTAGGGAGGAAGAGAAAAGAAGGTTAGGGGAAATTATCTCACATAATCAGGTGACACAAGTAAATATCCATACAAAGAAGAAGAAGGTAATTGAGGAGAGCTGACACTCAAATCTCACTTTCAACTGAACCAGTCAAAATAAAGAATACACACATACACACACACAAACACGTAATAATAAGAGGGAAATGGGAGAAGGGAGAATAGATTAAGGGAAAATATCTAAGCAAAACAAATTCTAAGGATATACAAAAGTATTTATACTCATTTTGAGGTGGTAAAAATGGGACTCCAAGAAGATGCCTATAATAGTGATGAGATCTAGATATGGGGTACCTAAATGAAATTAGGGTTTTGTTGAGGTCTAATGGCAGGTTTGGGGTACAGGGAGTCAAATAGAGTTCCCCTGCAACCCCTTTGGATTTGGTGCAATGATACTGAGTTAAATGAGGTCTAGTGGCAGTGCAAGGGTTCCCAATAAAGGAATTTATTAGCCCGAAAAGTTAGATTAATAAGAGGTTTATTATGGGATTTGGAAGTAAGGTTAAAGTATAGTTAAGGAAATAGGTGAAGGTAGAGATAAGAGGGGCACCGGACACAGAGTTCCAGTGGACAGAGGGGCCTGAGATGCCAGGGGTAAGGCTAGTATGTTTGGAACCTCTGCAAAGAGAGGGTCCCAGCTTGGCTCTTTCATAATGAGAGATTTAGGGGGAGGGGCCTGTGGGTGGAATCCCAAATTGGCTAAGATCCGGGTGGGGCTGGGACGGGCTGGATCTTCTACTGGAATTCAAAGGGACCAGGATTTGTGAATCAAAAGGTCCTGGATTGATAATACATCACCTAGGAGGAGCTAGGAATCAGGAATAAATCAATTCTTAAAGGGACCATACCCACATCAATAGGAGAATAGATGAATATGTTTTGTTATATAAATGTGGTGGAAAACTATTGTATCAGCCTAATGATACAACCAGAATTCTAGAGACTAAGGATAGAATATAGCACCTATGTTCTGATAGAAAAGTAAAGGATGCAGATTAAAGAATGAGTCTTTTAAGTTTTTTTGGTCTTGAACAATGTGGACATTTGTTTTGATCAACTATACATTTTGTGATGGATTTCATTTTTCTTATGTTATTAAATTGTGTGTGGCATGGGAGGATGAGAAAATTGAGTGATTAAACAAATAAAATGTCTACATGTATGTATATATGCGTGTCTGTGTATGTATATCTGTATCTATAGACATTTATACATATTGTGTGTGTGTGTGTGTGAGTGTGTGCGCGCGCAAAGCTCTGCTCAAAATACTTCAGTGACTCCTAATTGCCCAATTGGAAACATACAAGATTTAGAAAGATTTTAGAAAGAACTTATTATTGTTTTTCAGTTGTGTCTTTGTATTCCCATTTGGAATTTTCTTGGCAAAGATACTGGAGTAGTTTTTCCATTTCCTTCTCCTCTTCATTTTATAGATGAGGAAACTGAAGCAAACATAGTTAAGTGACTTGCCTAGAATTACCCAAGCAGTAAATGTATGAGGCAGGATTTGAACGCAGGAAGATGACTCTATCTAGTGTGTCACCTAGTGGCCAAATGTTATAGATAGAAGGAGTAACTAACAACGTTATATAAAGAAAGTGGGAGAGTCAAGACTAGAACTGAGGCCTTCTGATTTCACATGGAGCACTGTCCCCACCAGACCCCATGGCCTCTACAGGAGAAAGTTCTTCCCAAAGTCATGTGGGATTAAAAAGACAAAAAACAAAACAAAACAAAAAAACCATTTTCAGAAGTGCTTATTTATCATGCTGACAATGCAGTAAACTAAACTACAAATTTAAAAATAATAATGAATCAAAGCAAATTGTTTAATCAAGGAATGAGAGCCAAATCTTATGGAGCCAAGCACAAAATAGGCACTCAATACATTTGTTCATGGAATTAACCCAAGTTATATTTTTAAGATTCCACTTAAATTTTTTTTAAATTTAGATTGTGAGTTTTAGTAATATCTCATTGAACAGACATTGTACAATGAAGGAAATGTTCTATTAAATGAATATTCTTTATCAGTAAGGTGATATAATATAGAGCCATCTTGTATCCTGCATTGGAAAGACCTGAGTTCAAATTCTTACATTGCACATTTACTAGTCTTGTGACCCTGGTCAAGTAACTTAAACCTTTGATTGCCTCAGTGTCCTCTTCTGTAAAACAAGAATAATAATAGCACCTACCTTCTATGATTTTTATGAGAATCAAATGAGATAATATTTAGAAAGACTTTGACTCTACAAATATTTATTATTATTATTATATCACTAATATTTATGAGAGAGTGCTGGACTCATATCTCCAGACATTCTAATAGTTCCTGTGCTTGTTACTGCTTCCCACAGTGCTAACTCTAGTTGTGTACTCTGCTAAAAAATCATAAGGCTCAATGATCCTTAAAGCGTGAGACAATCACAAAGCTCAATGATTCTAATTACTTGGAGACTGTTCCACAGGGCTGGAGAATGCCCATTTTGTCCCCCAAAATGCCTGCATGTGTGGGAACTGTTAACTCAAAACCTAAGAATGACTGTGTTGTGGTTTTCATGCTTAAAAACCCTACTCCTGCCATAAGTCACAATCCTTCCTTTTCAGAAGGACTTCTACTTGCAAGCATTTTCCTCACTTTGAAATTAAACTTCTCTTTGATTACTGGCTCCTATTTCTAGGCTCTTTGTTCAGTTTTAGCCACCCACAGGTTAGAGACCAGTTCCATTCTGATTGATACATCCAAAGAGCCTTGGACCCCTTCAGAGTGATGTTTCAACATTGTTTTTTTTCTCCTAAAGAAAAGTCACATCCTCAGTGATGTATTTCAGGCACCTAGAAAAGAAAACCATCCTATTTCTGTGTAAGTATCCCAAGGAAGTCAAAGACAGAAATACGATCCAGTAAATGCCAAAATATTCTAAATAACACTTGTGTGGTAGCAAAATGGGTGCCCATTGATCAGGGAATGGCTGAAGATTGGCATCTGACTTTTTAAAATCCTTCACAAACTGGTGCCCAAACTACCTTTCCAACCTTATTAAATATTTCCATTCATTCACTCTACAGTTTAGTCATACTACTATTTTCAGTGTTTCTCAAATATGAAGTTCAATCTTCTGCCTCTGTGCTTTTGCATGGGTGCTCCTCCCTATCTGGAAGGCACCCCCTTCTCGTGCTTTGAAGAATCCTTAGTATCCTTAATGACTTTACTGAAATCGAACTTCTACAAGAAGCATTTCCTGATGCCCTCAATTGGTAGAGCTTTCCTCTCCAAATTACCTTGTATCTGTTTTGTGTTGAGGGCAATAACTTTTTCATTGTTGGCATTTGTATCTCAAGTATCGATCATAGTGCCCTGACACAATATTTAATAAACTTGTATAGTGATTGGCGAATGCCCCATGAAGAAGGAATCATATAGCAAGAAATCATGAAGGATGAATTTAAAACAACATAAAAAAAGCAGTCTAAGAAGTAATCAGAAGGAAAATAAACAGCAACAGAACAATATTCAGAGCAATTACCAAAAGAAAATGCGCAAGTAAAACTAAGTCACTGAAAAAAAAATCATTTTAGTTTCAGAGAGCAGATAATGAAATCTCTCTTTTCTTGGCAGAGTCAACAGACTGCTCAAGTAGAATGGGTTTTCACTGTTGGACTTGGTTTGATACCTGTTGTTTTTATTTAGATTTTTTTCCTTTTTTACAAAGAGGTGTATTGGGGGATATAAGGGTTTGGTTGTATCTGTAAATGACTGTGATAGAAGGGAGATTTACCCTGTTGATGAAGACTTTAAGGTCTAATCATAAGATTAGAAGGAAGTCCAGTTGACTCTTCCCACTCTACTTCCTGAAGAAGATGGACTGGATTCCATTTCCACATTTTAAACAAACACAAAGTTGAGTTTATAGACCTATAAAGCCATTTGCTCTGTGGCCAAAAATTCAAGCTTTTCTATCTTAAAGTTGCTTGTCACCTTCATTCCTATTTCTACTTCCTCATTATCCCCTCCCCCCAGTATTCCCAATGATCCTTATCCCCATCTAAATCTTGCACTTGGTGAAGGAAATGATGAACATTGTTTAAATGACAATGAAATATTTTTCAGAGTATTTGAGGTCTGAAGGAAAATAAAGTTCTATACCAAAAACATTAATTGCTAAAGGTGGAATTTATGACTTCAATACTTCTATCAGATCTTTGGAGAAGGGAAGAATTTATGACCACAGAAGAACTAGAGAACATTATGAAAGATAAAATGGACAACTCTGATTACATTAAACTAAAAAGTTTTTGCACAAACAAAACCAACAGAAACAAGATTAAAAGGGAAGTACAAAACTGGGGGAAAATCTTTACAACCAATATTTCTGATAACAGTCTCATTTCTAAAATACATAAATGGTGTCATTTATAAGAATACAAATCATTCTTCAATTGATAAATGGTCAAAGGATATGAACAGACAATTTTCAGATAATGAAATTAAAAACATCTATAGTCATATGAAAAAATGCTCTAAATCACTATTGATTAGAGAAATGCAAATTAAAATGACTCTGACACACTATATCACATTTCTCAGATTGGCTAAAATGATAGGAAAATGATAAATGTTGGAGAGGAACAGGGAAAACTGGAACTCTAATGCATTGTTGGTGTTGTGAAATGATCCACCCACTCTAGAGAACAATCTGGAACTATACCCAATAGGCTACAAAACTGCATATCTTTTGACCTACCAATGCCATTACTGTATCTGTATCCCAAGCAAATCATAAAGGAGGGAAAAGGACCCACTTGTGCAAAAATGTTTGTAGCAGTTCTTTTTTTGTGGTTGCAAAGAATTGGAAAATGAGTAAATGCCCATCAACTGGGGAATAGCTAAAAAAGTTAGTGACATATGTAGGTAATGGAATATTATTGTTCTATTAAAAATGATAAGCTGATTTTAGAAAGGCCTGGAAAAATTTACACAAACTTATGCTGAGTGAAACAAGCAGAAACAGGAACACATTGTACACAATAACAGCAAGAATGTGCAATGATCAACTTGCACTTGAAAGACTTGGTTTTTCTCAATGGTTCAGTGATTTAAAACAACCCCAATGGACTTTGGACAGAAAATGCCATCTGTATCCAGAAAAAGAACTAAGGAGACTAAATGTAAATCAACATATGATATGTTCACTTCTTTTTTTTTTTTTTTTTTTTAACTTCTACCATGGTTTTTCCCATTTGTTCTGATTTTTCTCTCCCAACATGACTCATAAAACAATGTGTGATTAAAAATATATATATAATAATAATTAATTTAAAAAAATAACCTCAATGCCTGTATGGTATGGAATGAAATGTATGGAAAATGAGGACCTGATCTCATGTGATAATAGACAGCAGCTTATAGTATCCTATTTCCCCCCACCCCATTTCTAAGATTGAGTCTAAGAGAATCCTAGGAGATAATTTGGGTTTTTCCCACTTTCCTCACAACAAAATCATAAGCCTGGCAATGTTATTATTTTCTATAAGATGGAGAAGACAGAGACTCAGAAAAATAAAATAATGTAATTGGCAAGTATCAGAATCTTCTGACTCCAAAAACAATACTTTTTCCATTGTTGTTCAGTGTGATGTCGTTCAGTTGTGAATGCCTTATCATTGTAGGTATTTAAATGTAGATGATTACTTTATTCAGAATGAGGGAGAAAAGATTCATCCATTGGGTTGGAATTGCCCTCTATGATCTCTCTGGTTCCTCCCTACTCTAGGATTCCATGAATATAAAATGCTTCATTTTTTTTTTCTTAAGCTGACCAGAACTTATGCATACAATTTAATTTTGTACCCTTAAAGTAACTATGTTGGGAAGTTATACACTGATTCCCAAATCCCTGCTACTGCTCAGAAAATGCTCAGAAGTCCTCTTCTGGAATTGCATTGTAGTAAATTCTTTTAGACTCTTTAGAGTTCTTTTGAGGACAGAGGTTGGCCTTTATTCCATCTTTGAATTCCTAGGGCTGAGCAGAGAGTCTGGCACATAGTAATAATAATAATTCTATAATCCATCAAGAGTCACCAATTACTTTATATTCATTATCTTTAAATGGTTGCTACTAGATACCATTTTTCCAATTTTATGGTTGAGAAAATAGATCTAGAGGGCACATAAGTGACTTGCCTAGAATCCCATGCCTAACAGAGTTCAGAGACAGGATGCTGTAAGTCTCTGATGACTCCAATATTCTTTCCATTTTACCTCATTGTTTGTTTTTTATATACAGTCAAGCACAACAGATTCCCACCCACTGGCAAACGTATCCCATCCCACCCCCAGATTGTGTAGGTAGTATTCTAAATCCTGAGTCATTTAGAATGATGATTGCTCATTGCATTCATCAAGTTAAGACTTTCTGTGTTGTTTGTGTTTACAAGGTTGTTATTGTACACATTTGTTCTCTTGGTTTTGCTTACTTCACTTTGTATCAGTTCATACAAGTCTTCTCATCATCTATGAAACCATCTCTTTCATCGTTTCCTTTTTTTTCTTTCATTTCTTACTGCAAATTGTATCCCATTACATTCACATAATAAAATTTGTTCAATCATTCCCCGATAAATGAGTACACCCTTACTTTCCAGGTTTTTGCTATTTCAAAAGGAGCTGATACAATTGGTGACTTTGTGAGCAAAATTCCAAATTGACCAACTCTCATCTCTACCAACAGTTAAACCCACTTAACATTTTTCTTACCGAGTAGGTATGTATCTCATCATATTTAGCAATAAACTAGTTACACCTCTCAATGGCTCTAAGGGAATTTCATTTGAAGTTAATTTTTCTTACACTATAAAATAATGCAACTAAATTTCTAAGCCTCTTAAGTATTCAAAGAAATCCCAAAAATCAAAATCCAATGGTCTTGAATTTCTCTTTATGTTTATATTATATGACTTCTCTTCAGAATGACTTGTTATATACCTCAGGGATTTGCAAATAGACCCTAATCCACATTTTCTAGGTAAGGAAACAAGATTCAGAAAGAAAAAGTGACTCATGCAACAAGCTAAGGAAGCTAGGGCTACAACCCCAATCCAAGTATTCTTTGTATGATGCTATTTATTTTACCATGGAACTTCAGGAGCATTAGACCCTGTTTAGGACAAGCTTACCACTTGAAATCTCATCTTCTTGTAGATTTACTCAACTTTGATATCCAATTCTTCCATGGTACTTTCAATTATCTCTTCCCTCTAAGGGGGGATTGGAGAGCAGAGGAATGAATTCCCCCAATCAGTTTTTCTTCATTTCACTCCAGGAACATCAAGTACTTAGGCATGAGCAGGTGGAGGACAGGGGCTCCTCTCCATTCCCCTTTCAACTCCCCTTTAGGTCTTGTCTTCTCCCTAAACTCCTTGAGGTCAAGAATTGTCTTTTTCTTATTTGTATTACTAGTGCTTCACACAGTGCAGGTGCTCAATATTTATTTATGATTGATTGTTATACTGCCTCCATTTTTATGTCCCTAAACTAGGTTTGAAAACAATTCCCAAATAGTTTCTGACATGGATCAGGGATTTAGAGCTGGAATCTTGCCAGCCAGTCCAACTCCTCCATTTCACAGACGAGAAACTGAGGGCAGGAGAATTTAAATGACTTGCTCAGGGTCATGCAGCTAGGCAATGTCACAAGTGGGATCTGACCTCAGGTGTCCCTGGTTCCAAATACCAGCAGGCATGACTAATGGCATTAGTAGATAGTCCCTCTCCTTTAAAAAAAAAAAAAGCAAAATTGGATCCCCAAACTAATCTGTAACACCATGAGCAAGATACAGTTCCATCTTTAAAATGGGGATAATCAATAAAAATCATTAAATTCTATTAAAGATTTGCCTAGAGCAAGTTAAAAGACTTATGCAGAATCAAAGTCAGTTTGTTAGGGATAGAACTTGAATCCATGTCTTCCTGACACTTTATGCCTACTTTCTATCCACTATCTTTCAAATCATAGCTTAATTCATTGGTTTATTGGTAAGAAAATGTTAATAGTACAGATTAAATGTAAAAATATGAAGTGAATTTTTTTTTGGACAGCCAACAATTAAATATCTATTAGTTAGATCTTTCTTTTGTACTCTTTCACATTTTCACAAGCCTGCACACACAGACACACACACACACACACACACACATCCCGAGCTAATGCACCAACCTCACAAAATATATTGTGAAGAAAAGCACTTCATAAACTTGAAATTTATTAGAAATAGTTTAATAAACTTTATATAAACTAGAAATATGGGTTACTATTATTTCGAATGATAAATTCTGGCCAATTTATTAAATTATCTTCTTCTAGAGTTTATGGCCATGCATCTTATTTATTCAGAGAAGAAATCATGCTTAGTACCATAAAATCTTTCCTTTCTCTATAGCTTAAGTACTGAGTTAAGTAAAGGAAGAAAGGAACAAATCAAAAATGAAAGACAGAATGAATGAATGAACAAATAAATGGACAAGGAAATGAATGAATGAATGAATGCCTGAGCAAGTGGATGAATCAATGAGTGAGTAAACAAATAACACAATTTGTGCTAGCTTCTCTTATTAGCCCCCAGATCTTGTGCTCATCTCTACTGTCACAATTTACAGATTGGACAGACAAGAGATCAACACACAAAAACACAAGCAGCATCACATCCATGTTTTTAATGGTTGGCAGTGGAATGACAAAAAACAAAACAAAACAAAAACAAATCAAAACAAAACATAAAAAATAGCCTACAGCCTTCTACAGTTCCATTTCCAGTGCTTAGTTTCAGCATTTGAGGTAAGTAACACTGGTAAGAAATCTCCCACCTGCTATAATTATTGCTTTTGTCTTGCCAACAGCTGCCCATGGCCTTGAAGCACAGGGCCCTGTCACAGTAGAGGGTTCAAAAGGGGCCAGGGCTGGTGGAAGGGAAGAGCAAAATGATTTTTTCCAAGGAAAGGAGTTTGCATTGTAGATAGGACAAAGAGGGAACTGCCCACCTAGAATGAGGCAGGCAGGTCAAACTCCAACAGTCATTCCAATATCAAAGCTATTGAAGGACCATAGGATAGCAGAGTGGTGGGGTCAGGGGGATTCTTAGCAATTAAATCAGGTGATTCCTTTGGTAAGAAAGACTCCCAAAGTAAATTAGAAATGGACTAGAGGGAACTTATAATGCAGCCAAAATGACCATTTCTTCTTCTACTCTGTCCCCTAACCCCCAAATGGCTCTGATTAGTCAGTCTGTGACCAAGGGGCCATACACCTGGTTTGGTCTTAGCTGATATGGAAGCACTTTGGACATCATTGCTATTGCCTCTGACAGCACGAGCCCTTTCAGGACTGGAAAGAGGCCTGAACTACTCTTCCTTTCAATGGCTGAGGGGGTCGGAAATTGTTCACCATGTGGACCTTCACATCATCCTCTGCAGTGAAAAGGAGGCTCCGGAATTTTTCCATCTGTAGGAAGGCAAACCAACATTATCAGCTTAGGTTTGCAAAGTAGGTGATGAGTTCCAGCACTGGTATAAGTAAATATAAAAGACTGAGACAGAACTGGACTTGTGGTCTTCTCTAACTTCTGCATTCTTTTCTGTCCATACAAAGGCAGCAATTTCCCCATTTTACATTTATTTTGTTGGCTCCCTACTTTCTGAATGGGAATCCCAGCAAGTTTCCTTAGCAAAACTTCCATTCTGTTTTCCTTTCTCAACTTCTTCAGTATGGATCTCTAAATTCTAATTTGTTCTCCAAGTTACTACCCATCCTTCCATTCCATTTTCTTGCCACACCTTCTCAAAGTTTTCTAATCCCAGACCCCTGAAAGCAGGCTTAGAGGTCCACTCTACTGTGCATGTTATGGAGAAAAGGAGCAAAGGGCAGAGACTACCTCCCCTCCCCCCAAAACACACATTTTAGTCTTCCCTTCATGATCTCCAAATCTGTTGTTTTCAAGTGGGCTAACTCTTGGTGAAAGGCAGTGGTTCTCTGAGTATCCCTTATGGGTTTATGATCATAATGTAACCAGTAAACAATTGCCTAATTATGCTACAAATATATTTTTCCTCTGTGACAACCAAGCATGAACATGGTTGAACGTCATAAGTTGATTTCTATCTACAGTGATAAGACCATTCAAGACCATGAGTTCTTTGGGGCAAAAATTATTATTATAGTTATTGTGACACTTTGACGAATAAAATTTCTAAAAGTATTTGTAAAACTCCTTTTTTTTGTTGTTGTTTTTGTTTTTAGAACAAAAAACATTTGAGAATCACCAATATAATGGAAAGGGTCCTGTTTTCAGAAGTCTGTATCTGCACTGGGCCACTAGGTGGTATGGTGGGTAGAGTACTAGACAAGGAGTCAGGAAGACACATTATCTTCCTGTGTTCAAATACAACCTCAGAAACTTGCTGGCTGTGTGACCCTGAGCAAGTCGCTTAATCCTATTTGCTTCCATTTCCTTATTTGTAAAATGGTCTGGAGAAGGAAATGGCAAACCATTCCAGTATCTTTACTAAAAAAACCCCAATTGAGGTCACAAAGAGTTGGACATAACTGCAAAACGAATGAACAGCAACAAATATCTATATTCTGGAATCCATTAGATTGTAAACTCCTTGTTTGTCTCTTTTTTTTAATCTCCATTGGTTAGCACATAGTAGGTACTTAATAAATGTTGTTGATAGACTGATCGATTCGACTAGCTCTGTGACTTCAGCCTTGAAACTCCCTAAATATAGGTTTTTCTCATCTAAAAAAGAGGGGTACTATCCCTTTACTTCAACAAACATCTGAGTACCTATGTCTAAGATATGGTGCTAGATCTGGAGGATAAAAGACAAAAATAAAATAGTCCTTGTCCTCAAAGTTCTTCCTTTCCACTTGACTTTCACCTCTCCTTAGGGTCCTGTCCTGTCCTTGGTTGTCCCACCCATTCCTGTCCCCCCAGGTTCAGAAAGGTCTTACCTGTTTTTCTGAAATTGTGATGGGTTCCTTGAGTACTATCCAGGTCACACTCTCACTCAGGGGTGGTGTGGTCAGAGACCCCGGGTAAGTCCAATAGTGGAGGTTCCTGGGTAGGAGGCATTTGGGATTGAAGCTGTTGAACTGGGCTTTGGTTCCCTGGAAAGAGGAGTCAGCAGAGACTGGTTTAAAATCCTACAGGAGCAGAGTTTAGGACTTGGGGAAGGTGAAAACAGAAATTCCCCATCTAAGGTTAGACCAGAGATATTTGTGATTTTCTTATCCCCTTATATCACACCATGGAATTTACTTCTGTGGTAAAGTAAAAGTTTAGACATCTGGAGACTACAAATGTAATATCTAACTTAAGTGGTCCAGTGAATTGAACAAATTACCTGGACATAGGAAAAGCTGCATTCAAATTCTTCCTCAGATACTTACTAGTTATATGTCTCAAGGTGAGTCCCTTACTAAAACCTTGGGAGGTAGGTGATATTATTACTACCCCCACGTTAGAGTAAAGGAAACTGAAGCAGGCAGAAGTTTTCTCAAGATTATATGTCTGAGGCTGGATTTGAACTCAGTTTTCTTGACTCCAGGTCTGATCTATCCACTGTTCCCCTTAGCTTGTGGGGTCAATCAGAATCAATCTAATCCATTTTACTTGAATCCTTCAAATCCCTGACAGTTGAAAGTAGCTATTTTTCTCCCTTCTTGCTCCCCACCCAATCCTTTTCTTCTCTAAGGGTTATATACCCAAACACACTCATAATCAAAGCAGGTGCAGACTGGCAACTGAAACACAGATTTGGAGAAAGAACAGAAATGAGGAAGGATGTTTATGCAGAAGAAAGAGCCAAAGTCTACAGAATACTCACTTTGAATCTGACCATGTAGAGTGCATCAGTCAACCGGTTCATGCTGGCGTGCTCATCTCCAGTCTGGAATTTAAAATGGATAAAATGGTATTAAGAATGTCTTCTAGAAATAGATGATAAATCATCCTTCATTTTTTCAGACATGGCCAATGTATGGATTTGATTTGCCTGACTAGATGTATTTTGTTACAAGGGTAGGCTTTTATATTGTGTGTTGACTGTAAAAAAAAAAAAAAAAAAAAAAAAAGTATTTTATTTAGTATAATAAAATGCCTCTTTGAAAATTCTACTCCATCAATCTGTCTTATGCATGTACCAAAAACAAGCAATATTTCTTGGAAAAAAATACAAAAAGAAATAACAAAAGAATGTCTTCTGGGCATACTAATTTCTGATCTCAGACACACAGCCCACTGGATAACACACACCTGCCTCTTTTCCAAAAGTTCTTGCCCTTAAGGTGTTGACACAACCCATCCATGTCCTCTTCTATCCTAATCCCTGAGTGTGCCTGGGATCTACTGATACAAGGACAAGTTTGAGTCAACCCTACTGAGGAGGAAAAGGGGACATTAAATGACTTTTTGGTGGGAAATTGACCCTCCTCCCTCCCCTCAGCCTTTTCTACAGCTTGAATCCTAAAATGTTAGAATGGGAAGGAAATTTAAAGAACATCTCTTCCAACCTCAACCCAGTACAGCATCTGGGTAGATGATCATTCATAGGGCCATATACAATGGAAACAACATTATGATTTTGAAATCAAGAGCTGAGTTCAAATTCTACCACTCCTACTGACTTCTTAAGTGACTTGGGGAAGTCACTCTCCCCCCCCTTAACCACACCCCTGACTGAAAGTCAATAAAATAAAGGGTTTGGACTCTGATTCCTCTACAGAGATCCAAGTGCTACAATCCTATTGCCATCTTAGAGATGAGAAAACTGGCTATGTCCTGAGCTATGTCCAAAGGGCTTTAAAATCATGCATGTCCTTTGACCTAACAACACCGCTACTAAGCATGAATCCCAAAAGAGAATTTTTAAAAAAAGAAAAGGACTTATATGTACAAAATTATTTATAGCAGTCCTCTTCTCAGGGCAAAAAATGGAAACTAAGGGGAAGGGCATTAATTGGGGAATAACAATAAAATGTAGTATGTGACTACAATGTTATATTACTGTTCTATGGGAAACTCCTCCATGAACTCAAGCAAAATGAAATGTACTATGTACAAAGCAACAGCAATATTGTGGAATGATCAGCTGTCCCGAGGTCTCTGGGAAATTACAGGAGGGGGTGTAAAAAATTACCCTGGCATGGATTCTGTCAATACAAAGTTATTATTAAATAAAATAAAATTAAAATTAAAAAAAAAAAGAAATTACAGGAGGGGGGGGTCAAGATTTGGAGAATGGGGGGGTTTAGGTTTAGATTTTCTGACTGTTCAACCAGTGATCTGTCTTCACTATGATGTCCGGCGCAGAAGAAAGTTCCAGGTATCAGCTCCCTAACCCATGAAGCATAACGTGCTATAGAAATAAGGGACAATATTATTGTTCTCTGCTTATCCTTGAGATCTTCACTAAGTTCAGGCAAGTCAAAGAGAGAAGAGGGAGCAGGTTGGGGGTTGGGGGAAAGTTCTATAACCTAGAAGTCATTTCAAGCTCTTCCCTCCTTCCCTCCAGCACATCCACTCACCTCCAGGAAGATGCCGACCACGGCCAGACCATCTGGGGCTGCAGCTGCTTCTGCAAAAGTCTTGTATTTTTTTCCATTCCAGTGGACCAAATGGAGCTGTGGAAAGGGACAGCCAAACCAAAGCTAACTCTGGTCACATCCAGTGGCTTCTCTGTTCACGGTCCATCTACTTAGTGGCTTATGGAGGCTTATTTGTGGCCTACCTTCTCATCCTATTCTGGCCCTTCTACCAAGAGATATTAAGCCAGGCATTTCAGTTAGCACTTAAAGTGGATGGCTGGGGGTTAAGAATTGTCTGGGGTGCTCCTTGAATCCAATCAATTCTATATAATAGAAAGAAGGCTAGATTTGGCAGTCAGATCTGCCTTTGAATACTGGCTCTAACACCTATTGGTTATATGCCCTTGGCCAAGTTCTTTCTTTATTCTTTTTACGGTATTTTATTTTTCCAAATACATGCAAAGATAGTTTTCAGCATTCATCTTTACAAAACCTTGTGATCCAAATTTTTATCCCTGTCTCCCTGCTTATCCCTCTCCAAGATAGTAAGCAATCTGATAGAGGTTAAAATTTGCAATTCTTCTAAATAGATCTCTATATTTGTCATTCAGTCAAGTCATTTCATCTTTCTAGCCTCCATGTCCTCATCTATAAAATGGGAATAATAAATCCTTGCCTCATGGAGCTGTCATGTGTTTTATGAACTTTAAGGTATTAGAGAAAATGTGAGTTACAAGTATTCAGATCCCCTTGATATTTGACCCGGGATAGCTGTTTTCAGGATTTGTCTTTGTTGACATTCTCTACCTATTCTTCTTTCTACCCATCCAAATCTTTCCTTCCCCTGGAATATCCTTACTCTGGACTAATAGCTTCTTCTTCTATTTTATTACAACTTGCTCTCAGTTAGAAAAATAACACGATATGGTAAAAAATAATTGCACTTAAAGCAGAAGTGTGCTGGTAAATGTTTAACAATCAGTTCCCCAAAAATATTACACATCATATCTAGTTTTAGGCTTAATTTGCATTATTTTCTCCCGTTGCTCTCTTTACAATCAGAAATCAACAATAAATCAAATCCTGTCATGTTGCATGTGCTGATTTTTGAGGTATAAATGCTCACACTGAAATTTTAACCATAAGCTCTTCCAATCTGAGGGAGCAAAAGCATATCCTTGAAGGTGTTGATCTCACAGATGGTCGTTGACTTTGTAGGAAATCAGGTTTTGTTACTAAAAATAACAATCAAATGCTACCTCTGTAGCATGCCCAAGCAGTATCCTTCACAGTAGTTTTAGACTGTTGTTCAGACATTTCAGTTATGTCCAACTTTTCTTGATCCCATTTAGATTTTTTTCACAAAGTAGTTTGCCATTTCCTTCTTCAGTTCATCTTACCGATGAGAAAACTGAGGCAAACAAGGTCAGCTAGTCCTTATAGCTAATAAGAATCTGAGGCTGCATTTTTTATTCAGGTCTTCTAAATTCAAGATCAGGCACTCTATCCACTCACTATTTCCTTTGAGAGGCAGGTAGTTTAAGAATTATTATCTCCACTTTGTAAATGGAGAAGAGAAGGCCCAGAGAATAACTCATTTTCCTAAAGAATTTTGATGGTACAAAGCATCCTTGCGAGACAGAGGAATTATTGTCTCCATTTCACAAGTGTATAAAACAAGATTCAGGGAAATAAAGTGACTGGTCTCAAGTCACATAGTTAGTGGCAGAATTGGAACCCAAGGATTTACATTACTAAAGGTGAAATTACTGAAAGTGTAAAATGGAAGGCAGAGGATGAAGAAAGCTTCTTTGGGCCCCTTAATGACAGCACATGGTGGGAGAGAAAGGGGTTCTTTGTTCCCCCTATAAAGAGGGCAGAGCCCTGGGATCTTACCTCACTGGAGAAGGACTTCCCATCCACTGTATGTTCTGAACCTAAGCTGTGTTTTTTCCCCCAGTGAAAATGGAACTGCTTCAGCCGGTAGGGCCCATCCAGGGGTCCCCCATGAACCACTATGGAGAGAGACAGAGGGATAACAAGAACTCTCATTTTTCCCAAGGAAAGTCCCAATTCAGAAGGTCCTTTCATACACAGATTCTTATCTAGCACTAGAAGGAATTTTGCCAGATAAAGATAATAATTAGCATTTATATAGTGTTTGAAGTATAGCCTAACTAGAAGAGGAACTAGTAAATGGTTTGGAATTAGCTCCCAAGGGATTAGTGAAAGTCCAGCACTCAGGAGGTATCCAAATCTGTCCTCCCCCACAGCAGATTAGTTAAGTGATTGATTAGCTTAAGGGGCTCCTTTCAGTTAGCTCCCAAAATTGGGGAAACTGAGGCTTCAGTGGCCAAGTGATTTGCCTTCAGATTCAGAAACAAACCAATACACTACAGAGCCCAAGATGGATTTAGCCCTATCAGAGAAATAGGGGACAATCTAGTCTAAACCTTTTATTTTATAAAAAAAAAAAAAAAAAAAAAAAAAAAAAAAAAGGAAAATAAGGATCAGAGAGGTGGGAAAAAAAACTTGGCCAAGCTTAGAAGTGATTCAGAAGAACTTAACATCTTCTAATGGACAAATAAAATTTCCCTTTCTCCACCACATGCTGTCTCCTCTCAAAAGTCTCCCTGGGAGATGGTACCATGGCCAGCAGCAGCCTATGCCAGACCCAAAGATAAATCACAAGGAGGAAAGGAACAGGGAGAAATTTTTCATTTGGAAAATACACACTGCCCTAATTTTAGCTGGCTTTGGAGGTGAGCCAAAGTCGGAAATCCCAAGGTGAAGAAGGGGGCTCTGTCCTCTGTTAGATCCTCCCCCTCAACCCCCTGGTGACATTCCTCCAAATGAGCCAGACAACCAGGAGGAAGGTTAACTAGTGCAGGCTCTAGAAAGAACTAGGATGTATATCCTGGAGGTTCTAGCCTGAAGCTCATTAGCAGAGGGGCTCACTAGGCTAGAACTTTCAGCAACTTTAGGTTTCAAGTTCTCTACCCTTTTTCTTCATCTGAGACAATATCCCATCATCCCACTCCTTCCTACCCTCTCCCATAACTGTTCTACTTTCCAGCCTCCTTTCCTTCCAACCCTGACACAAGCAAGAAGGAGGATGGGAGAATAGTTGTGTCAGTCCTCACAATGCTCATTTTCAAGAGTCTGTTAGGACCTTTGGATCTTTTTATTCTAGGGAGAGCCCAGAACTGTGGGGAAGAAGGGATGGCAAGGGCAGAAGTAGCGATGGCAAGGGCAAGGGAAATTGGAGATAGCAAAGGAAATTCCTGTCTATGAGACAGTGGAGCTATATTTGGAGCAAGAGACTTTGGCTCTGCTCACAGACCAATTAATGTACAGAGGCACTGCTGCATTGTCTTGTTGCTAGGTTGTGTTATATTATTGTTCTATTGTCTTTGTCCTGCTATAATAGCTGGCATACATTTAGCACTTTAAATATATTGCCTCATTTGAACCTCACAACAATCAGAGGGGACAGATAAGTGATATTATTATCCCCATTTTCCAGATGAGGAAACTGAGGCAGATAGCGATTGGTTAAGTGATTTGTCCAGGATTACATAGCATCCTGCTATGGGGTGTGTGTGTGTGTGTGTGGGTGTGTATACCTGTGTCCACACAGACATGCATTCCAGGTTGTATCTGGGTATTGCCATATCATTAGCCATCTATCAAGGCTGTTATAAACAAATTAAAGTGTCAGAGGGACATGAACTATTACAATCATGTTGTGCTTGGGCTATTTCACCGTTTTCACAAAAACATCCTTTTGGTTGTGTTGCTAAATATTGACCTTATCTCTTTGCTATGTTATTGTGATTCTTTTGAATCTTCTTCAGACAAAATAAACTGCTCTGAGGGTTACTGTAATTGTGTTTAGGGTTTCGGTTTTGTGCAGAGTCAAGGATCCTGACACTATATCAGCTTCCAGTTCCGACTCAGATCAGCAACAGTCAGGGCAGCCTCTCCTGCCTCCATTTTTGTCTGCAGGCCCCCACCATGAAACCAGTCTCAGCAAGAGCTGAAAAATGCCCACTCTCAGTTGGGCAACATGAAGGTGACTGCTTTTAAAAACAGATCACAAAGTAAGGGGACCTGTGCCAGCCCCCAGATGCTCCCAAGAGCTGGCCAGGGAGAGCACAGAATTTGAAGGAAAATGGGCATTAGCAACCAAGTCCTCACTCCATCCCAAGGACAGGCTGAATTTTTTGTGTGTCTAATTTCCTTAGTAGGGAACAAATAAGGACAAGTTCCACTGACACTTGTCCCCTACAATGTTCTGAACTAGGGTAAGGGTCCATTGTCCAGCCTGGTCTCCTTCCAACTGCAATGGATGGGGCCAAGGATAACCCTTGGCAAAACTAGGAAGTCATAAAACCATAGGATTTAGAACTAGGAAAAACAACAATTTTAAAACAAGAGTTCTTCAATTAGCATCTTCAGACACCCTCCCCCCATTCCCAAAAGAAGGTCTGTGGGTAAATTTTACAGGGTAAGTGAACTTGGATGAAAAAAAAAATCTCTATTTTCTATAACTGCTAAGTGAAATTTACACTATTCTTCAATCATATATGTAGACAACAGATATTCTGAGAAAGGGTCCACAGCCCTCACCATTCTGCATCCATGGCACAAATGAGCTTAAGAACCTGCTTTGGGGATAACGGAGGGCTACCTCCTCTTTTGGGTTGAAAAAACTGGGGTCCAGAAATGATTGGCCCTCATTCATACAGGTAACAAAGAAGGAATGTGAATCCCAAGGTTAGATGGAGTGAGGTCTATGTTTTGCCCTCGAACAATGAAGTCTAATTTGTGGCACCCCCAATCTCCTCTTACTTCTACCCCTTTTTATTTTATGCTCACTTTAAATCAGTCTGCTTGCTTGATTAAATTCTCGAGCCCTGCCCAGAAAATCCTAGGAAGAGCCAGCTCCCAAAGTTGCCTCTTTTTTCTAGTTTTGCCACTTTTTAATCACAAATTAGGGCTCAGGGCTCATCCCCAGGCACCCAGCCCTTTCAAGGTGAGCTCCAGTAACAGGCTCCAATTTCTCCCTGAAAGGGATCAGGAGCTTCAGGCTATTAGCTGAGGGGAGTCTTACACTATCTGAAAGTTACTAGAACCTGTTAGAATTTTAATTACTGGATTGAGTGTCAAGTTGGCCTCAGGTCAGGCAGCTGAACTGGTGGCTCCTGTTGAATAGACAGCTTGGAAGATTAAGATGGGAGAAATACCTGCAGCTAGATTCTTGGAAGGTAACAAACCCGAGTTTCCAGGCTCCCTTTCCCTCTATCCACTCCCTTATCTCTGCATCCAGAGCTATCTCCAGTCCTCCTGATCTCTATCTGGCCGCTGGATCCAGGTGGCTCTGGAGGGGAAAGTGAGGAAAGTGCCCTTGCCCAGCCCTCCCTCACTTAAATCCAATTCACTTGCATGTCCCAAAATCGCCTCCCTGACGTCATGGGCCTCTTGGAGAGCGAAGGGAAAACAACCACCATCCTGTCTTTGCTAAGGCATCAAGGCAGTACCAGGTTTAAATGTTTGCCCTACTACCTTAGTAGGGAGCCAGGGTGATAGAAGAGAAAGAACATTAGATTTGGGGCCAGAAAATCTCATTTTGAATCCCAGCCAAGCCATTTATTGTGATCATGAGGAAGCCATTTGGCCTATCTCAGCCTCTGATCTAGAAAAATGAGGGGGTTGGCCTAGATCAGGGCTTTTTAACCTACTTTGTGCCATGGACGACTTTGGCAGCCTATGGAGACCTAGGAAAGCCTATATATAGGCCCCTTATAAATGCATTAAGAAAAATACACAGGAATACAAAGGGAAAATGATATTGAAATACAGTTAGCAAAAATGTTTTAAAAATAAAATAAAATAAGCTCACCGATCCCCAGGTGAAGAGCCCTTGGAATATAGGGAGCTCTAGGATTGCTTTCAGCTCAAGGGTCTTTTGATTTACAATGGCTGAAATGGACTGACCCGCAGGAAGGAGCATCTGACAAGGAGGCGACTTGGGCTCTAGGCCCAGCCTGGGAAACATGTTTTAAACTGCCATAAAAATTGAGCTGTAGGGATTGTTATAGGGCTTCATTCCAGAGAACGTTTGTAGAATCAGCAGGAGAAATGGGAATGGGCACCTTGGCAAGATGCTAATGGGTAGCTAGCAGCTCTCTAAAATAAGACTAAAATTATCAGAGCTGGTCCTGGTCTGCAGGGCTAACGGGAGTTTCCTCATAGATAGTTTCCTGATGAGGATGAAATCTGAGGCTCCAACTTGAAAAAAGAAGTAGCCAGCCTTCTAACCTATTCTAGTAAATAGAATTTAACCTCACGGAACTATCAAAGAATCCTAAAAATCAAGCTCCTGGTTCTCTGGTATGTTGTATGAACTGTAGAAGAATACTATCAAAGAACTAAAAATCAACCTCCTGGAACTATCAAAGAACCCTAAAAATCAAGCTCCTGGTTCTCTAGTATGTTATATGAACTACAGCAGGATACTATCAAAGAACCCTAAAAATCAAGTTCCTGATTCTCTGATATGTTGTATGAACTGTAGCAGAATATATATATATATATGAAGGTTGGTTATTTGTTGGGCATTCATGGAGTTGTACCAGAGCCAATTCAAACCAGTCATGAGAGCTGATTGTTAAATTTTCTATGGAAGTACCTCAGAAATGGCAGATGCAACAAATGAGGGCTTGATGCATTTTGTTGATTGTTTTTGACTTAAGAACTTGATGGAGGGAACATTAATAATGTATACTAAACTTGAAAGCGTGCACTGTTTTTTAAGAGCTCTGACTGTTAAACATTTACAAGCACAGTTGTGGACAATGATCCACTTCTAAAGTGTCCAAACTCCAAACAGGGTATGTGAGAGTGGAAAAATACTAACATATCCGATAGGTCCAATCGAGCTGCCTAACACCAAGGGTCATGATTCCATGACAGGGTCCTCCTGCAGCTTTTCCTAGGGCAATCTCCACAGTCAGAAGTCAGGGTAGGAGGGCAAAGATGGCTTGGGCTTCAAGGACAGTATAAGGAAGAGTGGATGTGATGAGATCATCCCTTGGGTGAGCCAAGGGAACTGGGAATATTTGACAATGGTACAGGGAATAGAGCACTGGGCCTAGAATCAGTAAGGATGGAATTAAAATCCATCCTCAGATATTTACTAGCTGTGTGATCCTGGGCAAGTCACTTAATCCTGATTGCCTCAGTTTCCTCAATTGTAAAATGTAAATGTACAAAATAATAATAATCATGGCATCTTTCTCTCAGAGTTATTATCAAATATGATAATAACTATGGAGCACTTAACACAATGCCTGGCACACAGTAGGCACTATATAATATAATTATATCTACTGTTATATTTCCTACCTCTATATCTTTCAACTTCCTGTGAAATTTTCCTCTCATATATTTTCTTCTAAAGAAGAAATCCTTTGAGGAAGGATAGAATAATAGAATACTGGACTTTATTTGGATTCAGATGACTTAAGTAAATTCATTTCTGCTCTCTCCGTTTCCTCATCTGTAAAATGGGTGAGATTCTTCCAGTTCTAAGAGTCTGTGTTTCTTTAGCCAACAGACCCCAAAATAACTATCTTTATCTTCATTGCACACTATTAACTCTAATCTCAGCTCAAAGGTACTAATGAGGTCAGAGGAAGCTTAGAGATAGGAAGGACAGAACTGAAAGAATTAGTCTTCAATTGCACATGTTTAACATATATTGGATTATTTGCTGTCTACAGGAGGGAGAGGGGGACAAGAAGGGAGAAAAATTTGGATTTTTTTTGCAAGGTTTTGCATGTTGAAAACTAACTTTGCATATATTTTGAAAATAAAAAGCTATTATTAAAAAAAAAAAAGAATTAGTCTTAAGACCCATTCAAATCTAAAACTATCTGTTTCAGTCTTGGCTTGGATAAAATAGTTGAGAGCCTTGTTAGTGCACACACAGCCAAGACCAGGGACCAAAACCCAGGTCATCTACTCCTAGAACCTCAGGAGTTTTCTCATGATACTTGATAGTCAAATTGAACTACAGAACAGGATCTGACCTGTCCCTTTCCAAAAGAGAGAGCACATTTATGTATTATGTGCCAAGTACTGTGCTAAACACTTTACAATTATTTTCTCATTTGATCCTCACAACAGAGGTAGATGCTATCATTGTCTACGTTTTACAGATGAGGAAACTGAGGCAGAGAGGTTAATGTCACACAGCTAGTAAATGTCTGGAGTGGGATTTGAACACAAGACTTCCTGACTCTTTTTTCTGAGCCACTCTAGCTGTGTAGATGAAAAATAGAGGAAGAAAGAGATGAGGGAAGGATGAGTTTCTGACTCCCAACTCCTCCCCTACAGTCTCCTATACATTGAGAGACCCACATGTGCCATCCTGTTTACTCACCTGTCCTGTCATCCTCATCATCAAACTCCACCATGACAGAATGTCCATTGTTGGAGATGCTTAGCGACATGCAGGACTCATAGGCCAGGACCAGGGGCTTTAAAGTAGGGTCATAGACAGCTTGACTGGAGACAATGTTGATGGGAGACTGGCGGTCCCCTTGGGCGATGGGGTATAACTTGTGCCATTCAGAGGGACCTGTGCAAGCAGGATAGCAGCAAATAAAAGCATCAGACCTCCACATCTGCTCTCAGAGTTCCCCATATCTTCTCCTTCCATCTCTACCAACTAATGCCCTACCTATCCTTGAAGAGCCAGCTCAAATGTGATTACCTCCAGGAAGTTTTCCAAAATTCTCATCTAGAGAAGTTACTTTTCCTTTCTCTGACTTCAGAGTAATTCTGAACTTCTCTTTTAGACTCCTATTCTCTCATATATATTATGTATCCATGTACCAAGCTGGGAATTCTTAAGGGCTAAAACAAATTCTTTACCTTTCTACTTCTCCCAGTACCTATTACAACCTTTTTTGTTTACTTACTAAAGTTTTGTGGAATGAATGCTGAATGCTGAGAAGGGCATTGTGGAACAATTTGGATAGAACCAAGGTTGTTCTCCCTGAAATCAACTCCTCCATTCAGGACAGCTGAAAATATCCATATCCCTTTTAATAATCCATGAAGTTAGTGAGCATTGCCAGACTAGGATTCAGCAGGCCTGGCTTGTAGCCTGACTCTATTGTTAACACAATATGACTTTGAGCTTCCCTGGTTGAAGCAGTTTGTCACAACAGATAGAATGCTATGTCTAAAGTCAGAAGTCCAGAGTTCAAATCTCACTTAGATATTTAGTCATTTGGCATGTTTACCTCAATTATAAAATGGAAATAACAACAGCATCCATCTCCCTGTGTTTTTTGTGAAGATCACATGAGTTAATAATGGTAAAGAATATAGTGCAATGCTGGGTGCACAGTAAGTACTATATAAATGTTAGTTTTTGTTATCATTAACAGTTTCTTCTATCAAATGAAAAGGCTGGATGAGATCACCTCTAAAGTTTCTAACATACTGTGATCCTTATTTAGAAACATCTAAGTGATAAGATATCAGAAGTAAAGATACTCAGAGACTAGATCTCACTCAAAACCTGATTCCTAGGATCTTTAGAAAACAGATCTATCCCAAGATCCTCATTTTACAGATGAGGAAACTGAGGCTGAGAGAAATAAAGTGACTTGACTAAATTATAAAAAAAATTTGAACCCACGTCCTCCAACTCCAATATTCTTTTCTCTCTCATTATGCCGTCCCAAGTTTTTTATTTATTTATTTATTTTTGCTGAGGCACTCGGGGTTAAGTGACTTGCCCAGGGTTACACAGCTAGGAAGTGTTAAGACCAGATTTGAACTCAGGTCCTCCTGACTTCAGGGCTGGTGTTCTATCTACTTGTCCCAATTTTTAAATGAGTGAATACTTTTTATATATCTGACCCTTTAAAAACGTGTGTGTATGTATACATTCACACATATACATACAATTTTCATGTGTGTGTCTGTGTGTCACACACAATACATATATAGTTTTGATAAATGTAAAACTCCAGAATTTACAGTTACATTACAGCTATTTGGGAATTAAAGGGATACACACAACAATTTCTTAACTAACCAAACTAATAGAATGAATGTCAGAGGGAAACTAGAGTTATTTTCCCTATAAATCTTCAGGAGAAGAAAGGATTCTCCATACCAAATGGCTTAGCAATCATAAGGAGGCTGGATTAGCTAGCTCCCCAGTTTATCCAGTTCAGTATTCTGTGATTCTATAGTTTCCCACTATATGACCTCTGAAGACATTTGATTCTCTTTCTCTATCCTGCTCCAGCTTTTAGGTTTATCTCGTCCCTCTCAAGGTAGAAGGAAGATCCAAGATGAGGTCACTTGGGCATTTATTAGAACCATGGGATTCTAGATGGAGGAACTATGGGTATCCCTTTATGATGAAGAAACTGGTTCAAAGTTAAGTGACTCATCCCCAATCATACAGGTATAAGCCTAATAAAAGTCAGGATTTAAACCTGGATTTCTGGACTTTTAGACATTAACTCTAGTAATAGTTTTAAGAGAATGGAAGCTTTGATTATAATGAGGTTTTGGTTAAGCAGTAGGTTTGATTTCTCTAGGATATCTTACCTACGGTAATCATTTAATAAGTGCTCATACAGTGAACCTGAAATATGTCTATTCCTTCAAGGTCATAGGAAATCTGGTACTCATGAGGGATTCCTTCAATGAGATAAAAGTCCAGTCCAGGATGATCTCCCCATCAATACCCTAAGTCTGCTATAATCTGAGCAGGGTTTAGAGGCCCACCATCTAAAATAAGGAAGGGCAGAAAGTTTGCCTGTCTTCCACCAATAAATCCTCACCTCCTCTTGGGTTGATTTTCACTCCTGAGAAAGTGACTGCACATGCCTTGATCTTCAAATACAAGTGAAGGTATACCCACAACACCTGGATGCACACTCTCATATTCAGCATTGATAAACACCCAAGAACACAGTCACTCGGCAAGCAACTATCACTGTACACTTGTTCGTACACATAAATTCACAAAAAAGTCACATTTACATAAGGCGTATTGGTAACAAGGAGAACACTGCTTCATTTGCTCTGCCCAACATCTCCCATTTTACAAAGGCTGGAGCTAAGCTTCCTATCAGCTCTACAGAATCCAGAGCTCTTTAAGCTACAAGCACCTCTTACAAGGAACTTATGATGCAACATATAGCTAAGCATCCTAAAGCCTTGCAGCACACACACACACACACACACACACACACACACACACACACACACCTACCAGACATATGCTAAGACAAATGCAAACTTTCGCACCACGGATCATCCAGGTAGGTGGATGTACTCCCAGAAATCCACACCTTCCTACCTCATGCCCATCTCCAGGCATTTGTACCCAACCACACATGTAATTCACACAGAGGGCTCCCCAACAAGACCCCTCCAGCATCCCCGGCACAAACCCACCTGTACAGGAAGTGGCACTTCTCTTCCTCCTGGCTCCCTGACTCTGAGGGTCTGCCAGCCATTCCATCCTTCCATGACTATTTTACCCGTGGCTGGTGGGGTTCTCCCCCCTTGCCCCTTTTAACTTACTAAGTTTTCCTTGGGAAGCTGTGGTAAGTGCTAGGCTTCAGATCAGATGTGTATGACTCAGATTCTCACAGCTCCTGCCTCTCTGTTTATTTTTAAATCCCCTTTTTTTGGGGCCTGCTGTAAATCCTTTCCTAGGAAAGCAGCTCCTCCGATGAGGCTCCCCATCCTGAAGGGGCAACTCCAGAGCTAGGGACCACCCCCTGCGCTGTGGTGGGGGCTGGTGACTTCGGATGAGTGCCTGTGTGCGCTGCTCTGAGGGAATGGGCAGGGAAACGATGTCAGCCACAACACCCCCTCCCTGAGTGCGAGGGAACATACCCACACTCAGGTGAACTCAACATGTTCTTAGGTATGAACTCTCTGTACCCATTCCCTTTTGATTTTACTATTGCTGATCTCTATTTCATTGCATCTCTATGTTTACTGCTGTCATTCTTTGTCTCTCCCTCCCTCCCTCTCTCATCCTTTTCACTGTATTTTTTTTATCCATCCCCTTATGTCTGTCTGTCTCTCTTTCATCCTTTTCACTATAGTTCTTTTTTGTTCATCTCCCCCCATCCTCATCCTTTCTCCTATCTTTTTTTGTCCATCTCTCTCTCTTATCCTTCTCACTGTATTTCTTTTTGTCTAGCTCCTTGTGTCTGTCTGTTTCTCTCTCATCCTTTTCACTATAATTCTTTTTTGTCCGTCTCTCATCCTTGTGTCTGTCTTTTTAACCCTTTCCACGTAACTTTCTTTTTCTCTACAAGTTTTCCACCAATTTTTCTTTACAGACACAAGTAGACTTAAGGCCATCACCACATCTCTACCCACATCCCCAAAAAGCCCAGTTAAAGTGGAAGTCTTGACATACTTTCCACTGATGATCCCGGCACCACAAGTTCCTTTCTAGTTAAAAATGACCCATCCCTACTCTCTGGCTCACATTCTCCATCTTCTTTTTTTGTCCGCTTTTTCTTCCCCAATTACTTACTGAACCCCTAAAATATCTTTTCTCTTCCCAAAAAAGGACCCAGTCAGATGTATACTCTCTGGAACACTGGGGGCCTGCCTTCGAGAATAAGTGTGATCCCCTCCTCTCCCATAACTCCTTTCCAGAAGGCTGCCAGGTCAACATGTGTTTCAATGAGTTTTTACTCCCTCAGGTTAAGGCTTCTGCAGACTGGAGACGCCCCCCCCCACCTCCATTCTGTCCTGGTAGGCATTAATTGGGGGGGCGGGGAGGAAGAAAGGAAGAAATGTGCTCTGTAGGACTGAGGCTGGGTGCAGGAAGAGGAGGAAGATGTAGCTCAGACTTTGCACCACTTACTGTGTCCTGATCATCTTGGGAAATAGGGTTTGGAATCATGCAAGCACAAAAATGTGATTTAGAGCTATGAGATTATCCAGCCCAACCTCCTCACTTTAAAAACAAGGGAATTAGGATCTCAGAAGGAAAATGACTTGTGCAAGGTCATACTGAGGAGATAACGAGGAATTCTGGCTCCGGGCCAAAAAAGCAGGGCTGAGGAAGCGTATTTGGATGGGGGGAAGGAGAGGGATGGAGGCGAAGGGAACCAGTTTCCCCTCTGCCAGCGGGTTGCAGATCGGAGATGGCAGGTCTGGGTGGTCCAGGCTGAGAGGGAGGGCATGGGGCTCCAGACCAGAGTAGGAAGGAGTTGGTCTGGGGGAGGGAGCCAGCGGCTATCTAGAAGGTGAAAGAGGCGTTGGGGCAGGAGCTTGGCAAGCGGGGGCGGAGATTCCTGGGTCTCCGTTCGGAATTGAGCCGGGCTCCAATCCCCGCGGAAGGTGGGAGGTCCCGGGTCCTGCCTGGAAGCCGGAGCCCGGGCTCCACGCTGGCTTTCGGAGGGGAGCATCCAAGGGTCCAGGGGCCTACGTTTCGGGGCGGGGGGGGGGGTATCGTGTCTGTCCTCCTACCGTCCTCCTGGCCGTAGCCCCAGCCGTGGTGGCCGGTCATAGCGCTGCCGCCGCCGTTCCCGCTGCGCACCTGTCTCGGTTACAGCTCGGGCTCCCGCACTCGCTCTGCGCGGAGCCGACGCCGAGCCCCTGCTTAAAGCCTCCGGCAGTTTGGCCGCGGGTGGAGATCCTCGGGGACCCGCCTCCCGCGTGCATCCTGCCCCACCTCCTCTCTCCTCCCACCTTACCGGGCCAAGGGCTGAGATGGGGAGATGATGGGACGGGACCCGAGAAGGGGAGGAGGACTTTCAGCTGCTTCTCAAAGAGGCTGCCTGCGCGTGTCTTTCCTAGTTTGGGGGCGCCAGGAGGGGGGCACATTGTCAGGTGGAGGGAAGGGGGTGGTGATAAACAGCTGCCGTTGGGGTATGACTTGAGAAACTCCAGGCAGATTTTCTCCTCCATCCAACCCCAAAATACCCTCCCCCCGCAATATCCCAGGAACCTGTCGGATATTTAAGATTTCACCAGTAGAGATTCATTTATTGGGTTGGACCTTAAGGTTTTTTTTAGATCTGTTATCAATGAATGAATGAATGAAGCATGCCTAGGGGTGATGATACTTTAAATCTGTTTCTGTATGACTACTGATCGAGAGCAAGATTCCCTCTGTGGGGGATGGGTCACCAGATAGATGCCAGAGAGGGGGAACCGAAATAAAAGTATATCGGAGGTCTTTGGAAACAAATTTCAGTGAAGGAAGTTGGAAGATTTGGGGAAAAATCAGATGCAGATTTCCATCCCCTCAATGTGCCCCCAGAATAGTAAAGTCCCCTTCGGGGACACAATTCTGCCAAGTGGCTTCACTTGAGCTGCTGAGAGGCTTTCTGGACCAAAAGAAATAGTGGATGTAGTGGGATCACTTCAAAAGCTGTATTGGAGTCACTTGGAATCCGAATTTTAAAGTTGAACTATCATAAGGTCATAGATCATCAGAACCAGAAAGAACTTTAAGAATTTATAATATTGGATAGAGGAATGAATTAATTTAGATCACTAGATATGATATAATTTGACAAAATTGTTAGTACCAAATGTACAATGATCTGCCACTTCCTTAAAGATTCCTTATACTGTCAGAATTTCAGTAATGTACTTACACTCCTACTCTTAAGATATTTCCTCTTGACTCTGGAAGATGACTATGAACCACTACATAGAATTTCCAATCCCTATATTTTTGCCCGCCTGCATTTTTGATTTCCTTCTCAGGCTAATTGTACACTATTTCAAAGTCCTATTCTTTTTGTACAGCAAAATAACTGTATGGACATGTATACATATATTGTATTTAACTTATACTTTAACATATTTAACATGTATTGGTCAACTGGCCATCTGGGGGAGGGGGGAGGGGAAAGGAGGGGAAGAGTTGGAACAAAAGGTTTTGAAGTTGTCGATGCTGAAAAATACCCATGCATATATCTTATAAATAAAAAGCTATTTAAAAAAAGATATTTCCTCTTGATTAGGTTGAGCTGAACCACATCCTAGATCTCTTCCATCCTGAGATCTTACCCTGGAGGGACCCTGATTCAAGCTGGATCTAACCTTTCCAAGTCCTTACTCCTTTCCATTGGGATTCATGGAATGAAGGGCAAAACAGCCTGAATGAAGTGTTTTTTCTTGCATGGATTGCTAAGGGCCACTGGGGTCTCCAGACTAGGCCTTGTTGCCATACCTATCTCCTCCCCATTTACTCCTAAAACTATCAAAACTATTTAATGAGCCTCTTTAGTTGGGAAAACCACTGAACATCCCCCCAGGGTAACAGATTTGCTACTCTATTATCTAAGTTAAAGACTATTCCTCAGCTTTGATTTATTTTAGGACTTGACAAATTCCACCATTTCACTTTGCAACTGGGAAAACAGACTTGGAAAGATCTCAAGATCATATAATGTATGCTATAACCTGGGCTAGAACTCATGCTCCTATGTAGGGAAAGGACCAATTTTCTTTTGCCATCTTTAACAGAAATAATATAAAGACCTACTCATTCTGTATTACCTTATGGATCCCTAAGCTAAATCTAAATGATAGAATGGGTTTGGGGGATGGTAGGGTAGTGTTGGGGAAGGAATCAGAAAGCTAAAAGTCAGGGTTCAGTATAAGACTCAGGGTACGGTAGGATCTTAATAAATATTTTGTCAGTCAATGTTTATTAAACAACCTAATGTGCCAGGCATTGTGCTAAATAGATCTGGGGAAACAAAAAGAGGCAAAAAATAATTCCTGCCCTCAATCCATCAGGGCTCACTATCTAATGGGAGAAACAACTAGCCATTTGTTGAATAGAATTGAATTGAGAAGTCAACAAAAATTAAGGAATCCAAAGAGAGGTAGATTTGTGCAAATTAGGGTTAGGAGGTAAAATTGTGTAAATAAAGGTAGGAAGGAAAGTAAAGCTTCAAACTTGTGTTATAAAGAATGTTCAAGCCAGAATGGACTTTAGAGATCATGAAACATCAGGTAGGGAATTCAAATTCTGATTTCCTAACTTAGTTATTGTATGACTTTGGGCATCTAAATTCTTTGGATTTCAATTTCCCCATTTGGAAAATGAATGAGTTGGACTGGATGACTTTTAATTCAATTTCTTCACTAAATACTTCCTAGAAAAGGGAAGCATCTTACTTAGAGTTACATATCTGGTAGGGTGAGGGGTTAGTTAATGGCAAGACTCTCAGGTGGAAGGTAAGAGGGAAGGGAGGGAACTGTGGGAGGCCTATAAAGTCATTTCTGCTTTGTGGTTACCACAGTGGAGAATTCTGCTAGAGACAGAAAAGTCCCATGATCCTCTTGAAGTGGATAGAGTGCCAAGCTTGAGGTCCGGAAAATTAATCTTCTTGAATTCACATGTGACCCTAGACACTTACTAGTTGTGTGACCCTGGATAAGTCACTTAACCCTGCTTGCCTCAATTTTCTTATCTGTAAAAATGAGCTCGAGAAGGAAATAACAAGCTACTCCAGTACCTTTGCCAAGAAAACCCCAAATGGGGTCACAAAGTCAGAAACCATTAAAATGACTGAACAACCACCTCCATTCAATCTCTGAAGATTACAGATAGCCCAGTTTAGCAGCCCAGCCTTTGATGAGAGGCAACTCACCCGCTGCCTCTCACCCACCCACGAATCTGCATCTGTGCAGACAAAAGAATTAGAGAGGAAGGGGGAAAGCCTACAGCCTTATTTAATTATCTAATAAGGACTCTTTATCATACATTTAATCAGCCTTTGACAACAATAGCCCAAGGGAAAAAGTCATCTAGTCTGAAAATTGTGGGTTAATAGAAAAAGGTGGAACTCAAACCATAAAGCTGGCTAGATGAGGTATCTCAAAGGTAAAGGATTCATACCCAGGTTTTGAAAGGTCTCTCTCTTCCCTCGGACTTTGACACTGGGCTTGTCACTGATGGACTTGGCCACCTCCAGACCAGAATCTGTGCTCATCTTAATGTGGTGAGAGCTAGGAAAAGCCTTCTTCCTGAATGGAAGCCTTCCTATTCACCTCCCCCCACCTATTTTCCTTTTTTTTTTTTTTTTTCCTCCTCTTCTTTTTCTTTTAGACCAACCAGGACAACCCCCACTCCTTGCTTTTCAACTGTCCCTCATTTAGGTATTATCACATCCATAAACCTAGAGTACAAAGACCAAGCTCACCTCTGCAGCAACAGGGGGCAGCTGTGGTAGCTGGATTCTAGAGGGGGAAGTAAAGCAATCCTGGGAACATTGCTGGGGAACTGAGAATTATGGATTGGAGAAGTAGGAAATGACCTCAAAGGTTATAAACCTCTATCAGTACAGACACTCCTTCTAAATCATTCCTGAGAACTAGAAAAATATTAAAACCAAGGATTCCTAGATTCAAGGCCTAGATGTGATAATGTTATACCACAGTTCTCTTTAACTGTCCTGACTCAGTTTCTCTGTCTCAGTTTCCTTAACTGTTCTGTCTCAATCTCTTATAAATTAGCAAGATAGAAGAGTAGATCTCCTGACTCTTTTATGGATTTACAATATCCCTTTAGAATATTCCAAGATAACCCACGATATCTTTACTTCTTTGTCTCTGGGGTTTTTAGGGTTTTATGGCTTCCCCTCCCTGATAAAAATTTTCCCTCCCTTTCTCTTCTTTGTCTCCAAAAAGGTATTTAAGAAGTTGGGGTTCCTCCATTCATGGCTGGAGGATGGCGGCTGGCAGCTGGCTGTATGCTGGACGCTGGATTCTTTGAGATGACAGTCTCCTCTAGACCTGGGACCAACATGAATTCCTTGGTCCCAGTATATCTTTATCTCTGTCTGACTGGATAATCTGAGACGAGAGTCCTGTCCAGTCAATCTTATTCTCCCATTAATAAAATATTAAAACTCTCTAATCTCTCTCCTGCCTCAGTTTCTCCAGCATTACAATAATTGCCTATGGTCTCATCATACTCTTAGTTTTAAAGACTTAAGTCTTTCTAGACTTTTCCCAGATCTGGTGGGGATAAACTGCTTATGGAAATCAATGGGGAATTGGTCCTAAGAAGGAAGCTTGGGACTGACCATGGTTTAGAGTTGTAAGCACTAGCTAAATAGCTAGGATGGGCTCCCTCCATGCTTATCTAAAGAGCTTCACATGTGGGACTGAAAATCTTTTACTGAAGATGAAAAGGCAACTGGGCTAAGAGTAGGAAAATAAAGTGCAGCCCCCAGCTTAAGGGGAAAGTAATCCAGGAAAGCTTCCACTTTCCCCTAGTCTGCTTGTCTTTTGACTTAGTGAATTAGGGATGTTGTCTCTAGAAAGGCTTAAGTCTTTAAAACTAAAAGAGTATGATAGAGACCACTCTCCTCTGGAGGAAGACGTGGTTTTCTAACCAAGGACTCCTTGCAACCAGAAGCTGGAAGCAGAGAAAAACTCCACAACTGTAAATCCAGAGGCATAATCTCTAGAAGTGGCCAACAGCAAACACAGGACCAGTAGGAAAGGATCTTGAAGCACAGAAAATGTTCCATAAAGATAATTTATCTCTTTTTAAAATAACTTTTTATTGACAGAACCCAGGGCAGGGTAATTTTTTACAGCATTATCCCTTGCACTCACTTCTGTTCCGATTTTTCCCCTCCCTCCATCCAGATGGCAAGCAGTCCTTTACATGTTAAATAGGTTACAGTATATCCTAGATACAATATATGTGTGCAGAACTGAACAGTTCTCTTGTTGCACAGGGAGAATTGGATTCAGAAAGTATAAATAATCCGGGAAGAAAAACAAAAATGCAAGCAGTTTATATTCATTTCCCAGTGTTCTTTCTTTGGGTGTAGCTGCTTCTGCCCATCCTTGATCAATTGAAACTGAATTAGCTCTCTTTATCTAAGAGATCCACTTCCATCAGAATACATCTTCAAACAGTATCGTTGTTGAGGTATATAATAATCTCCTAGTTCTGCTCATTTCACTTAGCATCAGTTCATGTAAGTCTTACCAGTCCTCTCTGTATTCATCCTGCTGGTCATTCCTTACAGAACAATAATATTCCATAACGTTCATATACCACAATTTACTCAACCATTCTCCAATTGATGGGCATCCATTCATTTTCCAGCTTCTAGCCACTACAAACAGGGCTGCCACAAACATTTTGGCACATACAGGTCCCTTTCCCTTCTTTAGGATCTCTTTGGGGTATAAGCCCAGTAGAAACACTGCTGGATCAAAGGGTATGCACAGTTTGATAACTTTTTGAGCATAGTTCCAAATTGCTCTCCAGAATGGCTGGATGTGTTCACAATTCCACCAACAATGTATCAGTGTCCCTGTTTTCCCACATCCCCTCCAACATTCCACATTAAGATAATTTATCTCATCGACATTATACACCTAGTGGAGACAAAGTGCCTGTGAAAATCAATGGGGAGCAGGAGGATTTCAGAAAGGCCTGTAGAGACTTACATGAACTGATGCTGAGTGAAATGAGCAGAACCAGGAGATCATTATATACTTCAACAACGATACTGTATGAGGATGTATTCTGATGGACCTGGCCATCTCCAGCAATGAGATGAACCAAAACAGTTCCAAAAGAGCAGTAATGAACTGAACCAGCTACACCCAGGGAAAGAACTCTGGGAGATGACTATGAACCATTACATTGAATTCCCAATCCCTCTATTTTTGTCCGCCTGCATTTTTTATTTCCTTCACAGGCTAATTGTACACTATTTCAAAGTCCGACTCTTTTTGTACAGCAAAATAACTCTATGGACATGTATATTTATATTGTACTTAACTTATACTTTAACATATTTAATATGTATTGGTCAACCTGCCATTTTGGGGGGAAGAGGGGAGAAGGAGGGGAAAAGTTGGAACAGAAGGTTTTGCAATTGTCAATGCTGAAAAATTACCCATGCGTATATCTTATAAATAAAAAGCTATAATAAAAAAAAGAAAGCTGAAAAAAAAAAGAAAATCAATGGGGAGCAAGTGCTGGGAAAGAAGCATGGTGAACTAGAAGAAATCAGTATCCCTACACCTTCAGAGGCATGAGATGCCCTTCCATATGTGTCTTACATGTTATGTATGTGTGTGGTTCACTACATGTATTCCCTTTGTTCATTCTTCCCACAAATGGCATGCTTACCTAGAGAAATTTACATCTATAATTTACATCCAGAAAAAGATCAAAGGAGACTAAAGATAAATCAAAACATGCTATGTTCACTTCTTTTTTCTAATCTCTGCCATGGTTTTTTTCCTTTTGCTTTGATTTTTCTTTCCCAACATGATTCATAAAGCAATGTATATTTAAAAATAAATAAACTTACCACAATTTAAAAAAAGAAACAAGAAATTTACATTTTGTGTTTATGTAATCTGTTTAAATAATGGAGTTTCTCTCTTCCCATCCTCCAAAAAAATATGAGCTCCTTGAGAATAGGGACTACTTTGATTTTCGTTTTAGGTTGTTGTTTTTTTAATCCCTGGTACCGAATATAATGCCAGACACATTATGTTGTAGTTGTTGTTAAGTCATTTTTTAGTCATGTCCAATTCTTCATGATTCCATGTGTCCATGTGTATTTTTTTTGGTAAAGATAGTGCAGTGGTTTGCTATTTCCTTCTCTAGTTCATTAGGAAACCGAGGCAAACAGGAATAGGTGACTTGCTCAGAGTCAGACAGCTAGTAGGTGTTTGAGCCTAGATTTAAACTCAGAAAAATGAGTCTTCCTGACTCCTGTCCCAGCAATCAGCCACCTAATAAATACTTTAAAAATACTCATTAGAATGAATGTTGAATGAAAAGGGTCAAGGCCGTGAATGGAAGTATAAGGAAATATTTTAACATATTGTTCAGAAAAACTTATTTATTAATATGGCTTGAACTTAGCTTGACTGTAACTAGATATTAGCTGATCCCAGAGATAGTCACAGGGAAGCAGGTGGTTGCAGATGCCACCAGGTCTTGTATCTATCCAATGCTTGGACTTTGTTTTTCCCAAATTTGAATGTTTATGTTTACTGATTTTAGATAGATAAATAGGTAGATAGGTAGATAGATGTGTGTGTGTGTGTGTGTGTGTGTGTGTGTGTGTGTGTGTGTATCTTACTGTATCTTGCCTTAGAATTGCCCTCTCTACAAAATAGCTTAATTGTAATTAGGGTTCAGTTCATATGCTGGAATTCTTCTCTAAAACCCTATATAATGTAAATAAACCACCCAGAGACTGAAGAGGAAGCCTTCTTCCAGCTGGATACAACAGAGTGTGAAGTTCTAAGGTAATGGAGGGGTTTTATGGAAAATTAGGACCTTTCACAGATGGGAAATAAAAGAACTTACAAGTTCTTTCAAGTAAAGAATGAGTTTTATCTGATGGATTTTTTGATCATAATTTTTGAAAATTATGAAATTGTAGGTTTACAATCTATCTACCGAAGACCTGAATTCTTTTTTATGTTAAAATATCTGTTAAATCCAATACCTATATATACATATTTATACAGTTATCTTGCTGCACAAGAAAAATCAGGTAAAGAAGGAAAAAAAAAAAAAACCTGAGAAAAAACAAAATGCAAGGAAACATCAACAGCTATGTTGTGCTCCACACTCAGTTCCCACAGGCCTCTCTCTCTCTCTGGGTGTAGATGGCTCTCTTCATCATTGAACTATTGGAACTGGTTTGAATCATCTCATTGTTGGAAAGAGCCATGTCCATCAGAATTGATCACCGCATAGTTTTGTTGTTACTGTGTATAATGATCTTCTAGTTCTTTTTGAAGACCTGAATTCAAATCCAGTTTTGGATACTTCTTAGTTGTGTGACTGTGGGCAAGTCACTTCATCTTGTTTGCCTCAATTTCCTCATCTATAAAATAAACTGGAGAAGGAAATGGCAACTGCTCCAGTATCTTTGGCAAGAAAATTCCAACTGGGGTCACAGAGAGTTGGACAAGACTGAAAATGAGTCAACAACAAAAACCTGTCAATAATATATACTAAAATTACATTTTTGAGCCAACTTTATAAGAACAGACCTTTGATTTAGGCTTAATTGGCAATAGGGATACCTTTTAGTCTAGAGACTTGTAGTAGTCACATTTTGTTTTTTTTTGGGGGGGGAAGGGAGTTTGATGAATTATTATAGATATATGTGTAAAACACCAGAATATAATTACTCATAATTTCTAAGTGACTGAATAAAATAAACAAGATGAGGCCTCATATGTGCCTGTATGTGTTTACATGTCCTTATATAGATATTGTTAACTATTATTGCAACATGAGAAAAATAATAATAATTAAACCTAAGCTATGATCAGTGAACTTTTGCTATATGAAGTGGAATCTCTTGGGACTATTATTTTATATTATTTTGAGTTTTGACTTCAGGCATGATTGAATTGTCATTAAGTCAATAAGTTTACCATTGAAGGGAAATTCTGTATGCTGCTCAAAGGAAGTATTGTCTGAGAACTGTTATAGATGGATGTCTGTGCTTGGAAAAGTTAAGGGGATGACCTTGTACAGATTATTTCTAGACTCAATTTCCCATTGTATTATTTCCTTTGTGAATAGAAAATTCCTTTTTGAATTTTCCCACTTAGTTAAATCTGCACCTGGCTGTGATATGCCATGAATAATGTAGAATTTTTCTGTATGATTAACTATGACTTTTACCTGGAATCAAACAGAGGTAAGGGAGTTTTTTCCCCCATATTATGCTTATATCAGATCAATCTGTGTGCTCTTGAAGGGACAGTCTTAATACAGTTATAACTATGTGTCTCCTTTTTCTTTTCATAGCAAATTTTGATGATCATAGTAGACAAGCTATAGTTTTTGTTTTTGTACTACCAAATCTATAAGTTAATAGATTAATACTAAAACATTCTGAATTACAATCATAGGATGCAAGTTTGAAAGACCTTAATGTTTTTCATCTGAATTTGTGGTTAACTTCCTATTCTAAGCAATCAGATGCTTGAGTTTTTAATTTTGTCATTCCCTTACTAATAGTTATATATTCATGGATAAGATTAGGTTGTTAAAATATCTACTTTCAGGATAATATGAAGATATCTTCAAAAAACAGGGGAGGGGTGTGATAGGATAAAGATGCAAAAGTCTTACATTTTAATGAAGTAGTAAGCTTTAGAGAGAAAAACAAGAAGATTAAATTATTTCTCTAAAAAGTAAGATATATATGATTGGCTTCAAAATGTTTCTCATGGAATATAAAGGCCTTGAATATGTTTTAATAATAATTTCTCAAAATTGAATTAAAAATTTAAGGGCAGCTGGATGGAGCAGTGGATAGAGTAGCCTGTAGAGTAACCTGTAGTAAGTTCAAATGTAGTCTCAGATACTTAACATTTACTATCTGTGTGACTTTGGGCAAGTTATTTAACCCCAATTGCCTCCACCCCCCAAAAAAAAATTAAAATAAAAAAATTGATAAATAAAATTTGTTAATAATTGAAAAAATTATATTTTTCCTGTTTGAAGTTTTTAATAATAGAAAGATATCAAAGAGTTCATTTTGCAAGTCAAGTTCTCATGGATCCATTTTAAGATTATTCCTTGACCTGGCACTGTTCATATCAGGAACAGGGTTTGAATGAAGACAGATAGAAAAGGTGGTGTGTTAAAATGAAAATTTCCTGAACTTTCAGATGACCTATAGTTTCCTAATTTGATGCTCTTATAACTCTGTTTCTAATAAACTTAGTTTCATAAGATTTGAATTGTTTTTCACCACATGATCTAGTTATTAGAAATTCAAATTCTCAGAGACTGTGTTACTTTGGCCAAGTCATTTAATCCCATTTACTTCAGTTCCTCATCTATAAAATGAGCTAGAAAAGAAAATGACAAACTATTCCAGTACCTCTGCAAAGAAAACCATAAATGGGGGCACGGACACAACTGAGAAATGACTGAACACTCATTCCTAGAATTTTTTCCTCCCTTTTCTCTATCTCTTGTAACTCTAGCTCACTTCAAAACTCAGTTCAAAGGCTTTCCTTTAAAAGTCTTTTATTGATTCCCACTAGTTAAGTGGCACCATAGTGCAGAGTGCCAGTCTTGGAGTCTGAAAGACTTATCTCCTTGAGTTCAAATCTGGCCTCAGATACTTACTAGCTGTGTGACCCTGGGAAAGTCACAACTATGCCTCCATTTCCTCATCTATAAAATGAACTGGAGAAGAAAATGGCCAAACCACTCCAGTATCTTTGCCAAGAAAAATTCCAAATGGGGTCACCAAAAGTCGGATACAACTGAATTGAATTAAATTGTATTGAGTCTTATTACTAGAAAATTTTTTTGCAGTATTACCTAGGGAATCTCTACAAATGATTTGGAACTAGAGAAGCAGATCTCTCTAGAGATGTTCTGGGAACAAGGCCTATTTCAGAATTTCCAAGAGAAGATGTTTCCAGGAACCACATGACTACATATGATCTCTGGAGCTCAAGATGAAATATGCTGATTAAATGGACATTGGAAATGGGTGACAAATTGAAGATTATTAATGTATTGCTCTGGCTTTAAGGTTTCCTTATTTTTTAAGGTTTGCTTGAAAGAGGGATATGCCCAAATTCCCCCACCTTTTTTTTACTTGTTTGGGAATCAGGGACATAGTTCCTACAATATTTTGGTTGATTGAAAGTCTGACTTCTATTTATAGTAATCTCACCTGACCAAAACTTGATTTATGGGTCAATAAGGTTAACTGTTTAACATTCTTCAAGCAAAAGCCAAAGGGAAGTTTGAGCTTCCTCAAGTGATTTAGTTAGTTGTTAGCACTCCAGCTAAGCGTGAAAGGAAGAATTTCCCTAATGCTGTTTTTTTTGGTTACAATGATGATATGTAAATCTCTCCTCTCAATCAGTCCATTGTGAATTGTCTAAAGGTAGTTTAATCTGTAACTGGATTTTGTTATTTATGAAGACTGTTTAAGGGAATTTATTTCCTTAAAGGATATCTGAGATTATGACTCTTCTTAACTAAATTTGTTTTTCATTAATGACATGGAAGGAAGCATGGGATTATAATCTTTCTGATGCTCCTGACCATAGTGCACTTGTTTTCTGGTGTAAATTTAAATCCATTTACTTACTAGTCCTGAGACTTGTTCAAATTGATCCCTCTGAAGAGAAAACAATGGGAAAAATTTGTCACCAAACTGGCCACTTGAGGGAATTCTGTCAATCTCTCAATGAAATAGGTAATTAGGAGGAAGCTCCTGAGTTGGGTTATTTTAATGAACTAACTTTGAAAGAGTGATCCATCTCTTTGTTTTTGGTTTTCTCTGCTTATGAAAGTAGTAGGCTATTATAAGGCTCAAAGAGAGGATTATAGTTAAATATTCTATTATATTGTTCAGAAAACTTTATTCATTGTTATTGTTTGAACCTAGCTTGACATAGCTAGAAATTGATTGACTTCAGAGATGCTCGCAGGAAAGTCAGTAACTGGCTGCAAAGTATGCTTAGATTTCACCTAGGTCTTGGATTCATCCAATGCATGTGTTTTGGTTTCCCCAAATTTGAACGTTGATAATAGTCAATAACTATAGCAATCTAGTGTTTGACAAACCCAAAGATCCCAACTTTGGGGATAAGAATTCACTATTTGACAACAACTTCTGGGAAAACTGGAAATTAGTATGGCAGAAATTAGGCATGGACCCACACTTAATACCGTACACCAAGGTAAGATCAAAATGGGTTCATGATTTAGGCATAAAGAGAACAAGATTATATAGAAATTAGAGGAACATAGGATAGTTTACCTCTCAGATTTGCGGAGGAGGGAAGAATTTGTGACCAAAGAAGAACTAGAGATCATTACTGATCACAGAAAATTTTGATTATATCAAGTTAAAAGGCTTTTGTACAAACAAAACTAATGCAAACAAGATTAGAAGGGAAGTAATAAACTGGGAGAACATTTTTACAGTTAAAGGTTCTGATAAAGCCTCATTTCCAAAATATATAGAGAATTGACTCTAATTTATAAGAAATCAAGCCATTCTCCAATTGATAAATGGTCAAAGGATATGAACAGACAATTTTCAGATGATGAAATTAAAACTATTTCTACTCATGTGAAAGAGTGTTCCAAATCACTATTGATCAGAGAAATGCAAATTAAGACAACTCTGAGATTACACACCTGTCAGATTGGATAAGATGACAGGAAAAGATAATGACTAATGTTGTAGGGGATGTGGGAAAACTGGGACACTAATGCATTGCTGGTGGAGTTGTGAACGGATCCAACCATTCTGGAGAATAATTTGGAACTATGCTCAAAAAGTTATCAAACTGTGTATACCCTTTGATCTAGCAGTGCTACTACTGGGTTTATATCCCAAAGAGATATTAAAGAAGGGAAATGCACCCACATGTTCAAAAATGTTTGTGGCAGCCTTCTTTGTAATGGCCAGAAACTAGAAATTGAATGGATGCCCATCAATTGGAGAATGTTTGGGTAAATTGCGGTATATGAATGTTATGGAACAACAATATTCTGATGGACGTAGCACTCTTCAACAATGAGGAGATCCAATTCAGTTCCAGTTGCTCAATGATGGACAGAACCAGCTACACCCAGAGAAGGAACACTGGGAAATGAATGTAGACTACTTGCATTTTTGTTTTTCTTCCCAGGTTATTTTTACCTTTTTGAATCCGATTTTTCTTGTGCAACAAGAGAACTGTACAGATGTGTACACATATATTGTATTTAAGAGATACTTTTAGGAACCTGTATGTGCAAGAATGTTTGTGGCAGCCCTCTTTGTAGTGGCCAGAAACTGGAAACTGAGTGGATTCCCATCAATTGGAGAATGGCTGAATAAATTGTGATATATGAATATTATGGAATATTATTGTTCTGTAAGAAATGACCAGCAGGATGATTTCAGAAAGACCTGGAGAGACTTACATGAACTGATGCTGAGTGAAATGAGCAAGACCAGGAGATCATTATATATTTTAACAACAATACTATATGATGATCAATTCTGATGGACGTGGCCCTCTTCAACAATGAACCAAATCAGCTTCAATAGAGCAGTAATGAATTGAACCAGTTACACCCAGTGAAAGAACTCTGGGAGATAACTATGAACCACTACATAGAATTCCCAATCCCTCTATCTTTGTTCACTTGCATTTTTTATTTCCTTAACAGGTTAATTGTACACTGTGTCAAAGTCCGATTCTTTTTATACAGCAAAATAACTGTTTGGACATGTATACTAATATTGTATTTAACTTATACTTTAACATATTTAACATGTACTGGTCAATCTGCCATCTGGGGAAGGGGGTAGGGGGAAGGAGGGGAAAAATTGGAACAAAAGGTTTTGCAATTGTCAATGCTGAAAAATTATCCATGCATATATCTTGTAAATAAAAAGCTATAAAAAAAGATAATACTTTTACATGTTTAACATGTATGAGACTGCCTGCCATCTAGGGGAGGGGGGTAGAGGGAGGGAAAGGAAAAGTTGGAATAGAAGTGATTGCAAGGAACAATGTTGAAAAATTACCCATGCATATGTTCTGTCAATAAAAAGTTATAATAAAAAAATTTTTGAATGTTGATGCTTATATACATCTTAATGGACCTTGTCTGGGAACTGCCTTCTCCACAAAATAACTTAACTGCTACTTGGGATTCAGTTCATGTACTGGAACTCTTCTCTGAAATTTTATATAACATAAGCCTCCCAGAAACTGAAAAAGGGGCCTTTTTCTAGCTTTTTCCCTCTACCAAGTGATCAAAAAAATTTCTAACATTATTTCATATGTTTTATATTACTGTACATGAATAACCTATATCAAATTTTCTGCCTTCTCAATAAGAAGGGAATAGAAGAGGAAACTCAAAATTTTGAAAAACAAATTAAAAACATTATTTTACATGAAATTGGAAAAATAAAACATTTTTTAAAAAATAAAACTATTTCAGATTTTTGCGCTTGTTCTCATGACTACCAGAAGGACATAAAGTCCAAGAAAAGATTATATATTGGGAAAACAGGGAGAGGTACAGGAATTGAAGGTTACTGAAATAAGGACAAAAAAATAGATTAGAAGGAATGTGAAAGAGGAAAAGAGCAAAAGATAAGAGATCATGATTAGAGAGGATTTGGGGCATTTTGAATAATGGGGATGCAAAAATTATAAATGATGGTCTTATGTATGGCATGAATCATGTATATAGAGTGAATTTGGGGGTCACAGAAGTTTGATGAATTGAGAGGAAAAGGTGCCTAGGGGAACATGAACATATATTGAAGTCCCTAAGTATGAGATATTACATCACATAGCTTATGACATGCCCATATCTAGAGAGTAGCTTTTATTATTTTCTTTTCTTTCAGAGACTCTAATTTGAAAAAGAAATATAGCACCATAAAAACCCAAGGCCTGTGAAAATCTGAGATCTTGCTTTCCCATCATCTTTCACTGATCTAAAATTAGGAACGGCCAAGGAAGATTTGTAAAGATTTATTTAGGCATATTGCAAATGCTATAAATTTTTATATACAGCAGGTATAAATAAATATTTGACAAAAGTGATAGTTCATAAATAACTTGTTATCATGACTGAAGGAAGAAAAGTTTTTCTGGTACAATCCTGGGAAATAAAGATTCACTATGAAAAAGAAAGAATGCAATTTTACATTCTAGTCATCTTATTGTTAGAGAATTTATCAGAGGTACTAGATCTGGAGATTAATCTGGTTTTTCCACAATATTTAGTGAATGTCAACATGAGTCCATATTAGAATATGGCAGACCAAAAAATTGATAGGCTCTGAGTTTACATAAAAAGAGAGAGGAGGCCAAAAGTCACTGTTCCATTGTCTTTTGCTTTGATCAGACACAATTTGTAGTGGTATGTCCATTTTATTAGCAAATTATTGTATGTCTAGAAGAAAGCAGCTAGAATGACAACAGACAATGGACTAGGCCAAATGAAAACCGATTGAAGGAATGTGGATGTTTAGTCTTGAGAAGAGAATCATTTGAAGAGGACAGAAAAATAGCATGATGAACTTGAACAGTCTACAATGCCAGTTTGGATAATGCAAGAGATAATCTGTCTCTCTTATATCTGCATTTATTCTTTATTTAGTTTAAATGCATCAGATAATTTCCAGACATTTCTTTTCTGCTTATTCATACAGTTTTGTCCTCAAATACAAGACAAGAAAATGAGAGTTTAGGAGTCATTTATATTAAGTTTACTTTATGGCCATTTCCTACCTTCTGCCTATTCAACTTTTGTATGCCCTTTGAATATAAATGGATATTTGGAATGGCAAAAAAAAAAAAAAAAAAAAAAAAAAAAAGAGAAGAGAATCATTAATAGGAGACATCTCCTCCAGTATTTAAAAAGATGACATGTAGAAGAGGGATAAGATTGGTTCTGCCTGGTCCCAGAGGGCAGAAGTGGGATCAGTGGGCAGTCTTAGGGGAGGCAGATTTCAGCTCTGACCCTCTGATCTGAACTTAGGTATGTAGTCAGACTAGATTCAGGTTCAGTCCCATGGAATTTTCATTCCTAATTGGGGGTGAAAACGATTAGGAAAATGCCACTAGGTTATCTTTTCTCATATTTTTCAACTTACAAAACTCCTTGGGACAAATGATTTAAATCTTATGTTTAAGTTTATGTGTAGAATTTCCCCAAGATGGGGTGTAAAAAGGTACTCAATGTATAATATGAATCAAGTAAAGGACAGGTATTAATTTCTAATATAAAAGAATGCTAACCACAGAATACTTAATTTTGACAAAAAATTAAACGAGTCAGCAATTTAATTTATAACTAGAATCCTTTGGAGAGTTAACTTCATCAGGCCTAAAGCAGTTTGTGGAAAGGACTATTGATTAAGCATTTCCCATTATCCCTTTACTCTATGTTATGCAGACCACTCCTGATATAGCTTCTGATAAAATGGTCAACCTTAGGCCAATCCTCTTGGCTTTAGCCTTTCTTACCAATCAATTCCATTAATTGCACTCATGACCTCTAAATCTTCCAAATGTATGAGATCATTTCCAAGTCTAAATATATCCCTTTCTAAATTGATGTTCAATCATCTATGCAGGAAAGGAAATAAGAAGCAGGAAAGTTATTCAAGGACTCAATTATAAGTTTATCAAATTCGGCCTTTGCTCCCCATAACAACAGAGTAAAACAAAGTTTAATTCCCTTATCTCCTTCTCGGAGTATATAAAGAAGAGCACATAAGTTAGAAGCCTTTCCAATAAGATTAGAAGTGAAGCAAAGTTATCTATTATCACCAATAATATTCAGTATTAGGGGCAGCTAGGTGGCGCAGCAGATAGAGCACTAGCCCTGAAGTCAGGAGGATCTGAGTTCAAATCTAACTTCAGACACTTAATGCTTCCTAGCTGTGTGACCCTGGTCAAGTCACTTAACCCCAGTTGTGTCAGCCAATACATACATACATACATATATATATTCAATATTATATTAAAAATGGTAGCTATAACAATAAGACAAGAAAAAGAAATTGAAGTTATAATCCCAGCAATGAAGAAACAAAACTCAATTTTGGCAAAAGATATGATAGTTAGCTTAGAGAACCCTAGAGAGTCAACAAAAAAAGTAATCACAATCATAACTTCAACAAAACTGCAAGATATAACATAGACTCACACTAATCATTAACATGTTTGCATATTACCCCAGCAGAAAGAGATAGAAAGAGAAATTCCATTTAAAGTAACTATAGACAGTATTAAATGCTTAGGAATCTGTGGGTCAAGAAACAGCTATAAATTATATGAATATTAAACACTCTTCATAAATAAAGACCAATCTAAGTAATTGGAGAAATATCAACATAGTAAAAATGACAATATTATCTAAATTAATGTACTTATTCAGTGCCGATAAAGCTATCAAAGAATTACTTTGTAGGGCTAAAAAAAAAAATTCATCTAAGAAAATAAAAGGGAATCATTGGGGAAAAAAAAGGAAAGTAAAGGGGCCTGGCAGTATCAGATCTCAAGCCATACTACAAAATTGTAATCATCAAAATGATTTGTTACTGGGTAAGAAACATATTAGATACCCAATATATAGAATCAAATGAACATTTTAACTTCGTGTTTGATAAAGTGAAAGATTCCAGCTTTGGGGCAAGAATTCACTATTTGACAAAAACTGTTGGGAAAACAAATGCAGTCTGACAGAAAATAAGCAGACAAACATCTCACTTTCACACTACATAGCAATATAAGGCCAGAATAGGCTCATGATTTAGACACAAAGGACCAGTAGTGTGTTCTATACTTTAAAGACATTAAAGAAAGGAAAAGGACCCATATATACAAAAATATTTAGAGCAAAAATTTTTGTGGTAGCAACAAATTATAAATTCCAGAGTTATTTATCAATTGGAGAATGGCTGAATCAGTTATAGTATGTGAATGTAATGAAATATTAGTGTGCTGTAAAAAATGATGACTGGGATGTTTTTTTTTGAAACTGGGAAGTCTTATGAATTGATGCAGAATGAAGAGGACAATTTATACAGCAAAAATGTAAAGACAATCAACTGTAACCAACCACAATTTCAAATAATTTATGATAAAACATATTATTCCTCAAGATTAAGATCTGAGGGACTCTGTACAATTGAAGCATGTTTTCTTCGTTCTTTTTTCTTTTAACAAGGATAATGCAGAAATTTGTTTTTTATGACTACACTTGCAATTGATTTTGGTTTTTTCTTGCTTCCTCAATAAGAGAAAAGCGAGTAGGGAGAGAATTTAGAACTGAAAATTAAATTAACTTTTTAAAAAAGAGCACACTACTTATTACATGGGAGAGCTATAGCATAAAGGCCAAGCTGAAGTTGTCTCCATGTAAAATGTCCATTGAGTCACTGACCCTTCCAAGTCAGAAATCAACAAGGGGATCTGTTTATCATTTCAAAACACCTATACTCTTCAATACTGAATTATCATAAGAAGCAGCAAGGAAATTCATCATCATGTCTCTGGTAAAAGCGGGGGTCCAAAATTTAAAAGACTTTATGGAAATCCTAATGAGACTAGCCTGGTAGAAAAGACTTCACCCTTGTTCTCTGGGGATTGATTTTAAGTGTCTTTGGTTCCTCTTCCTCCCCATATCTCCTTCAATATGACAACAGAACAGGTTTTGGAATTGAGAAATTGGGGATCCTGGACTCCAAGAACCTTGGAAATTTTTGAAAAAATTAGCTCCTACATAGATGATGTGGCTTAGTCTAGGTCTTAGGTGTCAAATACTGATTCCATAAAACTCCTAAGAGAAGCCTAAACCAACTAAATGACTTGCCCAGGATTACACAGTGAGGAAGTGTTAAGTGTCTGAGGTCACATTTGAACTCAGGTCCTCCTGACTTCAGGGCTTGTGCTCTATCCACTGTATCAACTAGCTGCCCCTTTTTTTTTCTTTTTTTTAATCTGATTTTTCTTGTGCAGTATGATAATTGTGGAAATATGCATAAAAGAATCACACATATTTAACATGTATTAGATTACTTGTCATCTAGGGAAGGGGGTAGAAAGGAAGGAAGGGAGTCACAAACCTCATCTTTCTGAGTTCAAATCAGTCCTCAGACATTTATTAATTATGTGTCCCTGGACAAGTCACCAAATCCTGTTTCCCTCACTTGCCTTATTTGTAAAAAGAGCTGGAGAAGGAAATGGCAAACTACTCCAGTGCATGTTGTTTTTGTTTGTTTGTTTGTTTTGTTTTGTTTTGTTTTACTCCAGTGTCTTTGCCAAGAAAATTTCAAATGGTATCATGAAAAAGTCTCCTCTTTTTTTTTAATGCTTTTTTAAAATTAGGAATTGAATTGTACCCTGAGTGTGAGAGAGGAAAGAGAGAAATTTGGGACTAAAGATGATTTTTTTTTAAAGGTATCAATAAAGTTGGATTTTTTTTTAATTAGGCACATGGAAGTCAACAATTAAGCACTTAATCTGCAAAAGTTACTGTGTTAAGTGCTGGAGATACAATGACAAAAACAGAATAGAGTTTACATTAAACTGGGTTGGGATGGAGGAGATTTTCAATTGATTTACTGTTTCCCTAAAATGAAAAGTTAGTTCTTACCAGCAGGTGGTTGTAACTAGCTTTGATGTCCCTTCTCAGTTCTTGGATCACAGAAACCTGTTGGAGAGAAATAAAGAAGAAAAAACGGTGTCAACTTGAAATAATTAGTAACAATTCTAACTTTCAGAGTGGATTCCTTACTGAGGCTACTCTGAATTTAAGGTACCCTGTGGGTCCATATCCACTTAAAAAACAAATCTTACAAGCCTCTTCCAGTTTATTTACTTTTAAAAGCCAGTCAGAGTGATATGGTATAGCTTCTAGGGAAATATAGTGGTGGTTTTGGGGTCTCCCCTTGGAGAACTTCTGGCAATTTATCTGATTGCAAAATTCTCTGGCTTTGCCTCCCCTTCTCCTCCCTTCCCCTTACCCCCAACCTAGGAATGCTATTGTTGACAATCTGCCTGATTTTGGAGACCACTCCTCAATTCATTGCTGACTGATAATTTTGTCAGGGAGAACCAAATTCTGGAAACCATTCCTCCCCTACCGAGAGTCATAGAATTAGCATATCAATGATAGAAAACTGGATAAATAAGTTTCCTTGCTTCTGTTTCTCTGCTAATTTCTTTTGGAAATTTAGCCCACTTTGTAATGGTGTTACAATTACAATAAACTTTGTCCCTTGGCTTGGATGTGGGTTCAAACCTGCAAATTCTTTTGAGACACCTCCCAAGACCAGTCTATGACCCCAAACTTTTGGGGTCCCTCTTTCCAATCTCAACAAGAGGACACTATTAGATCAAAGAGAGGTATTTCACATAACACAGCAAAGAAAGTATCAATAAGACATTCCCACAATAGACTGAGGGCATAAACGCTGGTAAATACATCTGTAGAAAGTGTAGCCTAAGGTAGGGGTAGATACCTATAGAACCCATGGGGCAAGGCATGTTCATAGAGAGATATAGGGCAGGAAATACAAATGGCCACAGTACACAAAAGGAGGGATACACATGTGTGAAAAACCTGTGGACAAGCAGGAAGCAATGAACCCCGAGTATCCAAGCTATACACAAGAAGGGGCAATTCCTGACCTTCATGCTGCATGATTACTGTTGTCCTCTGGATTAATAATAAATTTCAGTCAGTGAGACATTATGCAAACAACTATGTAAAAATAACCTCTATGCAGGATAAATTGGAAATAATAGAATGACAAGCTTTAAGGGGAATCGGGAGAGACTTCTTGTAGCAGGTAGGATTTCAGCTGAAACTTCGAAGAAGCCAGGAGACAGGGATGGGGAGAGTTTATTCCTATTAAAGGAATTTCCCTTCCCTCACTGTTCTTCTGCTGAGTACATAATCTTTGCTGCTCACTGCCTATGGGCCTATTATGGTGCTTGTCTCTGCTTCAACTTTAGCTCTTGGCTAGAGTGTTATCTCTTGCTCATGAGAAAAGTGGATTCATCTTTTGATTAAAAATACCGAAGCTTAAAAAAAAAAAATAGGCCTATATAAACCCAGAAAGAGAACTGTGGAAACTGAGTGTAGATTACAACATAGCATTTTCACTCTTTTTGTTGTTGTTTGCTTGCATTTTTTTCTTTCTCATTTTTTTCCTTTTTGACCTGATTTTTCTTGTGCAGCAAGATTATTGTATAAATATGTGTACATATATTGTTTTTAATATTTTAAAAAAGCCTAATAGAAAAGTAGCACCAAGTGAAATGAACAGAACCAGGAGATTATTATATACCTCAACAACGATACTGTATGAGGATGTATTCTGATGGAAGTGGATTTCTTTGATAAAGAGAGCTAATTCAGTTTCAATTGATCAAAGATGGACAGAAGCAGCTACACCCCAAGAAAGAACACCGGGAAATGAATATAAACTACTTGCATTTTTGTTTCTCTTCCCGGATTATTTATACCTTCTGAATTCAATTCTCCCTGTGCAACAAGAGAACTGTTCAGTTCTGCACACATATATTGTATCTAGGATATACTGTAACCTATTCAACATGTAAAGGACTGCTTGCTATCTGGGGGAGGGGGTGGAGGGAGGGAGGAGAAAAATCGGAACAGAAGTGAGTGCAAGGGATAATGCTGTAAAAAATTACCCTGGCATGGGTTCTGTCAATAAAAAGTTATTAAAAAAAAGAAAAGAAAAGTAGTACCTCCAACTATAGACTGACAAGGAAAGATAGGCTGAATAGAAATCATCTTCTCTGGAAAAAATACTTCTAGTCAAATAGCTAATACTTCCAGACTCAAATCTTTCAAAATAAAATTTTGTCCTAGGGTTTAGGTCTCTCTGAAAAATCTTGTTATACCCGGAGGTAGGCATTCAATATGATTTCTGGTTTTAGTCTCTCAAGCTTGGCAGTGGTTTCTAATTCAAATAGAAAAGGGGCCATTAAACCACATATCAGTATCTCTTTGAGTGCATTCTGACTTAGAAAACCACATATTAACATTATCTTTTATTATAATTCCACTTATTTTGATAAATATTTCTCAGTTATGTATTTTAAATTAAAGCTTATTTTCAAAATATATAGATATATTTAGATATATCACAAACCTGGCAGAAAAGCCAGGAAAATGAATGTAAATTATTTAATAGCATTTGTGTAATAATGATTTAGAAATCTATAATCAATCCATGCTAATTATATGATAAACATATAGGGGAACCACATTTGTGAAAAATATAATTTTTATATTGCTGATATTTGAGACTAAACTAAAACACAAATATTTTCAAACTGCTTATGTTATTACTAAACATTATCTTAATGTCTTTTGTCAGAATCTGTAATAAGATTGCAATTATTTCTTTTGATTTTTACCATTAAATATACTTAAGAGCTGTGGTGTTTTTCTTCTTTATAATAATAATAATGGTTCTCTCTGGGAGAAAGCAGGTTTCTCGGGGAGGTTTTCTGGAGGCAGCCTTAGTTCGAGTTAAGAGTAATAATCACCCAAATGCAGCCAGATGCTAAAAATGCAAACGTTTATTTTCTCCTTCCAAAATAGCCCGGTTAGTTGAGGCCTATCTCTCTGCTTGGTTCCAAGAGCTCTTGCAGATTGTCCTTTGCTTCTGCCTCTGCTTTCTCCAGCCTCCAGCCAGCCACGTGGAAAATGGAATGAATCTCTTTCGCCTCTGAGAGAGGGCTTCTGGCTCTCAATCTCCCAGAGTGCTCTTTCCTAGCATGCTCCTTTCCAATCTAATTCAGCTGAACTCTCTCTGAGAGCCTCTGTCTGTTTCTTATATATGAGAGAGTGGGATTGTGGGATCTCTCCCAGTGTGCTCTCTAAGGACCTATCATTTGCCAGGCATTGCTCTAAACTCTGGGACTATGAAAAAAACTAAAAGACCTTGCTCTTACAGAGCAACCAGGCTAAGGAGGAGACTACATGCAACAAATTATGTTATATATGAGATAAATTGGAAATAATCATCAGAATCACTAGCCCTAAGGGGAATCAAGAGAGATTTCCTAAAAAAGGGAGGGGAGGGGAGGAGGGTATTAGCTGGAATTTTAAGCCAGGGAAGCCAGAAAGCAGAAAAAAGCAGGAAGAGCATTCCAAATATGGGGGAAAATCATAGAAAATGCTAGAAATCAGAAGATGGAATGTTATGTGGGAGGAACAGCAAGGAAGCCAGTATCTTTGGAGCATGGATTTTGTACAGGGGAATAAAGTGTAAAAAGACTAGAGAGCTAGAGAAGAACCAGGTTGTAAAGAGCTTTAAAAAACAGAGGATTTTATATTTAATCCTACAAGTCAAAGGGAAACACTTGAGTGGATAGAGTACAGAGATGCACTTTTAAGAACACTTTGACAGGTGAGTTTGACAACTGAGTTGCAGATGCTCTGAAGTGGGGAGAAACTCTGGAGATCAATCCACAAATTACAGCAATATTCCAGATATGGGGAAATGAAGATCTGTACCTGGAAATGGTGGCTCTGTGGTTGGAGAGAAGGATTCTCACTTATACAAGAGGTATTATCAAGGTAGAAACTACTAGAATCAACTACAATTGATACTCAGTAGAATGTAAGCCTTTTGAGGTCAGTGACTATTTTCATCTTTATCTTAGCATCTCCTATACTTAAAGCATTCTTGACACACATTAGGTATTTAATAAACGTTTGTTGAATTGAATTCTTTTGACTTTTGCAAGGTAGTATGATAAGGTCTGAAATTTTTTCTCTCCAAGCCTCCACTATCTTTCCTCTGATCTAGACTGTCAGAATTATGGTGCTTTTGGCACAACTCTCTTCTCTGTATAATCTTGGTTGTGTTCAGCTGCTTTCCCCATATTTTTAGCACTATTTCTACTTCCTCATGTAACAAATCTGAGACTAAGACATTAAAGCCAAATGGGGTAGTCTTACTGCAACTGATGGCAAAATGAGTTATTTATAAAAAATTTTATAGTTCTTTCCCATTTTTCCTGCTTGTTGTTCTGCCAGTTTCACCCTTAAATGTCTCAGGAAATCAATTGATAAATTTATAGAAATTTTACTTTTTACATTTGTTCTTTAAAAAATTGAATTCTAAATTCTCTAGCTTCTCCCCCACCCATTGAGAAGGCAAACAATGATTCTATTTAAATATGTGAAGTTGTGTAAACATTTCTATTTCAGCCATGTGGAGGCAATTCATATATTGGAAATGGAAAGTATTTTTCATTATGAATCTTAGAATTGTTTTGGATAAAATGACTAAAGTAGCTAAGTCTTTCTCCATTGATCAATGTTACAATATTGCTGTTATTGTATACAATATTCTCCTGGTTCTGTTTACTTCACTTTGCATAGATTCTTAAGTCTTCCCAGGTTTTTTTGAAACCACCCCCTCTATTATTTCTCAGAACACAAGAGTATTCCATCCCAGTCTTGTGCCATGACTTATTTAGCCATTTCCCAATTAAAGGGAATCCTCTCAGTTCTCAGCCACCACAAAAAGAACTGTAGTCAATCACTCAATGAATGAATGAATGAATGAATGAATGAATATTTGCAAATAGGTCCTTTTTCTTTTTATTTAATCTCTTTGGGATACAAACCTAGTAATGCTATTGCTGGACCAAAGGATATACAAAGTTTTATAGCCTTCTGGGCAGAGCTCCAAATTATTCTTTGGAATTTCTGGAACAATTCACCACTCCACCAAAGTGCATTAATGTCCTGATTTTCCCCACACATCCCCTCCAACATTTGTCATTTCCTTCTTTTATTCTGTTAATCAGTCTGATAGGCATGAAATGGTATCTCAGAGTGGTTTTAATTTACATCTGTCCAATCAATAGTGATTTAGAAAATTTTCCATGTAACTATCGATAGGTTTGATTTCTTCTGAAAATTATCTGTTCATATCCTTTGACCATTTATCAATTGGGAAATGGCTATTATTTTTTTTTTTATAAATTTGGCTCAGTTCCCTATATATTTGAGAAATGAGACTTTTATCAGAGAAATATGTTGTAAACAATGAATAAACATTTAAGTACCTACTATGTGCCAGATACTGTGCTAAGTGCTGAGGATGCAAAAAGAAACAAAAGAGTCTGAAGCCAGTGAATGTTGGTTTTCACTTTGGTTATCTGTCCTTTCGTTTCAAAGGAACCAGAGTGGCAGCTACTTCTTTGTAAACTTGGTAAGGTCAATAAGGCAAGTGGCCAGCAGATTGGAATTGGCAGCCAATTGGTCCAGATTTGAGGTCCCCAGGAGCAAAGATGTACGTACAAGACCCAGCCAAGCAATTCAAGGTTGGTTTTTGCTTTCCTTGTATCCTTAGCCAGTCCTAGCATGTAGTAGGTGTTTAACAAATACTGGTTCTTGGATGATCATTTGTATAAAAGAAGAAAAGCCCTTCCCTTCTGTGGGCCCCAATTTCTCCTCCACCTAATGAGACGTTGGATTTACTCTAGTCTCTTTTTCCAAGTTTAAATGCTCTGATCTTGGGAACTTCCTGGGTCTCACTATTTTCATCCATAAAACCAGAGAGTGGAACTAGGTGGCCTTTGAGGACTCTTCCAGCTCTAACTCAGAGGGTCCGAGGAGCTTTCAGGAGGCAGGAGGTTCCACCTGGCAAAGATGCTCCAGGCTTCGGACGTGAGCCACACCTGTCTTCGGCAGGTATCAGTTTTTTAAAGTTATCTGGGAAAAACTCTCAGGCATCTCAATAGCCCATCATAAAAGCTAATTGGTGGTAATTGGCTAAATGGAACGGGAGATACGCCCCGGCAGGTGTATTGGTCCAAGCTGGTGCGGACGTGCTGACCAGAAGTGACCTTGCTCTAACAGAATTTGGAGGAGAAATGAAACTAAAGGTCATGGTCTTTGATACAACCAGGTCCGTTCGTGTACACCCCGCGTATCCATCGGAAACCCTCGCGCGTGCGCGGCCCTTTAGCGTCCCCTGCTGGCAGACTCGGGAAGCTGAAGGGTGATTGCGTGGAAAAGTGCGGCTGCGCAGGGACGCAAGGGCACACTGCACGGCTGCGCATAAGCTGGGGGAAACCCGGAGCGGGGAGTAATGCGCCTGCGTGGTGGGGGCGGGGCAGCCTGCGGTACCGGCGCGGCGGTGCCTACTCCTCCTCCGGGGCGGGAGTGCAGCAGGCGTGAGGCCGGGCCCAGGCGGGATGATGGCGCAGCCAGAGGCGGGGAAGCTGCCTAAGGAACAGAAGTATGACCGGCAGCTGAGGTGAGCGCCAGGGGGAGGATGAGGCAGGTGCTTCCGCCCAGCCCTGGTCCTTCCTGGGCTCCGGGCTTCCCGGGAGAGCTCCGGGCTCGGGCCGGCCCCGCCTACCCTGGGAGCTGAGCTCCTAGAGGGAGCGGCCTTCTTGCTCAGCGAAGCTGTCTGCCGGTCTGGATCCGCCCTCCTGGGGCCCTGGACTGGGGACAGAGCATTGAATGCCGGTGCAGAGAGAGGCCCCGGAGCATTGAGTGTCAGTGCAGAGAGAGAGAGACCTCGGAGCGTTGAGAGGCGGTGCAGAGAGAGGCTTCGGATCATTGAGGGTCAGAGTAGAGAGAGGCCTCGAGCATCACTGAGGCCTCAGAGCATTGAGTGCCCGTACAGAGAGAGGCCTCAGAGCATCCCTGAGGCTTCAGAGCATTGAGTGCCGATACAGAGAGAGGCCTTGGAGCACTGAGTGTCAGAATAGAGAATGTCACAGCAGAGAGGGGTCTTAAAGCACTGAATGCCAAAACAGAAGTCTGAACTGAGCATGTCCCTAGAACCCAGAATGTCACAGTAAGAAGTGGCTTTTCATTGTAGAATAGCAGAGCAGAGGATCCTTAAGTGTTTCAGATTTGGAAGGGAGTTTGGCAGCCAGAATGGCAAAGCTGGAAGGAGGCCTTCACAGATGGGGAAGTCGGTGCTCCGGGAAGGATTTGGCCTTATGGGACAGGCACTGAGTAGGAAAGTTAGAATTTAAATTTAGCTGCTCTGACTCAGGCTGGCGTTCTGCAGCTTCCACGGCGCCCTCTTGCCCTCCTTTGGGAAAAGGAGATTCCTTAAAATACCTGCTTTTGGTACCCTCTTCTCTCCTCCCGTTCTTCCCCCACCTCTGCCCTGGCGGCCATCCACAGGCATCCAAGTCTTATCTTGGGAGGATGGGGGTGGGGAAGACTCCTTCAGAGCCTCAGCTGGAAAGTGTCTTGGGGATGAGTGCAGTTGCTTGTTAACTGATGAAGAAACTGATGCTCACAGAGGACTTGCTAAGGTTACATGGCCATTAGTAGCATGTGTCACCTTCTGGCCTAAGCTCCAGAAATCAGGGCTCCTAACTCCTGAAGTTTTTCTAGTACCCTTCATTGCTGTACCCCTTCAGCCCTAAAAGTTAAAAATATCCATCTGTTTTGAAATGGCTGTCTTTTCCCCCTTATTTGAAACAGCATTAACCTAGTGCTAATTATAAGCAGTGTCTGGGAGCTGTGACAAATTATTAGCTTCATTAGGTTGCACCTGTGGGTTTTTCCCTTCTACTCCATTGTGCATATATTTCAGTATTATGTGTAAGGTCCTATGCTCTACAGTGTGAAGGGTAGAAAAAATTTTAAAACAGTGTCTCTTGCCTCCAAGAAGCTTAAAAGTGTGGTTTCCAATCCTTCCTCTTTAGTCCCTAAGAGATAAGAGCAAATTAGGCAAATTCCCAGAAATCACACTTTTAATATTAGAATCTGGGCTTTTGCAATACGAGCATAGTGAATGTGATAGAGAAATAGTTTAGCAAATATATATTATGTATAATGAGTTCTGCAAGGAACAAAACTTAAAGAAATACTATCTCATCTCAAGTATTCTCTAAAGATGACTTTAGGAGTTAATATATAAATAATATAACATAATTTCATTGTCATCTCTCTTGATCTTTACTCTTTCTTTCACCTCAGCAAGCTTTACTGTTCACTGGTTTGAAGATAATAGATGCGAACAGTTAGGAATGATTGGAACATTACAACTCCATTGATGCTGATTCTTTCCTTGATAGTAGTGTTCCTTTGGGCTAGATCAAAGTCAGTCAATCAACAAGCATTTATTGAATACCTGCTCTGTGCCAGCTACTACACTAGGCAGTGGAAATACAGAGATAAATGTGAAACAGTCTTATCCTGAAAGAGCTTACATCATAGCAAGAGAAACAGCTTGTAAGCATATAACTAGATACAATAACTACACAAAATATTTAGAAGGGAATTTTTTGGGGGGAGGACTAAAAAGTTCAGGGATTGGGAAGAGCCTCCTATAGGAAGTTTCATTTAAACTGACCTTTGAAGAAAAGTAGGAATTGTGAGAGGCACAGAGGTAAGTAGGTAATTTATTCTAGGATTAGTCAATCATCTGTAAAAAGCATAGAATCTGAACATGGATTATCAAGTGTAAGGAACAGTTAATTGTAGAGTGTGTAAAGGGGAATAACATAACAGTCCTGGGAAGGTATATTGGAACCAGACCTTACATGATAAACAGAAGAATTTTATTTAGCTTTATGGGTAACAGGGAGTCACTGTAGTTCATGAGCAGGCACTAATGTGGGCAGACCTGTTCTTTAGGTGTAATACTTTAGCAGTGTTTGGAAGATAGATTGGAAAAAGGAAAAATTGGAGCCAAAAGAGCAATTAGAAGGCTATTGGAGGAAACTATTTATGATAGAAGGAATATAGTCAAATTCTCCCCCATAACTATTCTACAAAGATTTAGAAAATGCAGCAGACCGACTTGATTGTTAAATCCAAGGAAAAAAAATCCCACAGAGAATTATTGTCTAGCCCAGATCATCATTGGAAGACAAACAGGTCTATGGACACTGTGGAAAGGGCCTAATGAAAAATAGGATGCACAGAGTATTTTAGCACAGGGATTGCCTGCCTGCACATGTACACCAGGGCAAGAACAGGTCCCAGATCAGGCACAGAGGGGGGCCTGACCTTTTGAAGGGGAAGAAACATTTGCCAATTGGCAGCTCTGTTGTTTACTCTCCATCCAATGCTGGGTCACAGATCCAATTTGGACTGAGGAGGGGATTTACACCTAGGGATAGCTGCCCAAGGCAAGGAACAGTCAAAGGCCCTAAGATCTTACTAAGCCAGGAGCAAATACAGAAGCAAGCATCAGCTGTGACCACATCTTTGGCTTAAACACAAAGTTTAAAGTCAAGAAGTAAGACTAGAAGAATGGGCGAACAAAAAAAATCTCAACATAAAAATATATTAAAGTAGCAAGAGCACTTAAGACCCAGACCCAGAAGAGAAAGACCTGAAAATATCTATAAGTGAAGTCTCAGAGAAAAACATAGCTTGGGCTCAAGTTCAACTAGAATTCCTAGAAGAAGTAAAGCAAGAGATTTTAAAAATAGCTAAAAATGATTCTGCAAATGAAATGAGACTACTAGAGGAAAGAATTAGATGAAAAATGAAAGCTATAAACCAAAAAAAAAAAAAAAAAAAAAGAAAGAAAGAAAGAAAGAAGAAATAGCTTGACATGGAGGTAGAAAACCTTACCCAAGCAGCAGATTCCTTGAAAATTAGAAAGAATGATTAAAAGTTAATGGTAATGTGGAACAAAAATGAATATCAAAGCAAAATCAAAAGATGGGAAAAAATAGAAAAACTATAAAGTAGCTTAGATAAAAATCAACTGATGTGGAAAATAGATTAAAGAAAAATAATTTAAGAATCACTGGACTACAAGGTCATGACAAAAAAAAAGTTTATGATTTCCAAAAATCTTACAAGAAAATTGTTCATATTTCTTAGAGCTAGAGGACAAAGTACAAATAGAAGAAATCCTGCTGTCACTTCCTGAAATAAAGCCCCAAATAAAAAGACCTAGGAATATTATAATATAGGGCTTCCAGGTTAAAGAAAAAAAAATGCCATAAGCCACCAGAAAAAAAAAAAAAGAGAGAGAGAAAGAGAAACCTCAGGATCATGCATGTTTCAGCACTTGCCAGTAAACAAAATGAATTTAGAATGTGATATTCCAAAAGGCTAAAGATCTAAGCTTATAACCAAGCTTAACTTATGCAGCAAAATTAAGTATAGACAAATGAAAATCAAAGCAACATTGAATTTCCATCTCATCTGCCCCTCCCAGTTTCACAGAGTAGACAAAGAAAAATAACAAATATTGGAAGGGTTGAGGTAAACTGAATGCTCTGTTGAAAGAGCTGTAATGTGAACCAGCTATTTTGGAAAGCATTTTGGAAAGGTATCCAACAAATTATTAAATTCCGTATTTCTTTTGACACAGTAATACTAGTATTAAGCCAATACCCTCAGAGATCAAACCTAAGGAAAAGAATCCATGTATATAAAAAACATTTAGAATTACCCTTTTTTATAGTATCAGAGATCTGGACTGGGGAGTGACTCAATAAATTATATTATTTGAATGTATTGAAGCAGTATTACACCATAAAAAAATAACAAAAGGGACAGTTTCAGTTATCTGGGAAAAACTGAATTGAAGCAGAGTGAAATGAGAAGAACCAGGAAAACAATTTATACAGTCACAACTTTATAAAGACATCTAGCTTTGAAAAACTTTAGTGTAATGTCCAACTATGATTTCAGAAGACGATGAAATATGCTACCTACTTCTTGACAGAAATGAGGAACCAAGACATATATTTATACATGACTAGTGTTGAAATTTGTTTTGCTTGACCAGTCATATTTCTTGTAAGGGTTTTTGGTTTATTTTTTCCATCTTTTGGGGTTGAGGTAGAGAGAGAAAACAAATACTTGTTAATTGAAAAAATAAATAATATTTTTTAAAAGAAGGCTATTAGAATAATCCAGGTACAAGGTTATAAGGACCTGAATGAGAAGGGTGAAAAGAAAGAGACTTGGTTTGGAGATAAAGATCTAAATGTTATCTGCATAGAAGACATCAGTGAATTATGTAAACTCATGAGGTCACCCATAAAGAGGTTGTAGACAGAATAGAGGACCCAGGACAGAGCCTTTGTGAAGGGGTAGAATATGGATGATGATCTAGCAAAAAAAGCTGAAGAATGGTTATCCAGGTAGTGATATGATGAAAGTATCCAGGAATAGAGGGTGATGAGAAGAGTATTGAGTGCTTCAGAGAGGTCACAAAGGATGAAGATTGAGAGAGAAACATTTAACTTTGGTGACAAACAGTGCATTGATAATTTTAGAGAGAAAAGATTCACTTATTGATGAGGTCAGAAGCTAAATTGTAAGAGATTGAGAGATGAATGAGAGAAGTGGAAGTAATGAATGTGGACAATTTTCTCTAGGAGTTTGGTCAATGGAGGGGAGAGGAGGTAAAATATGATACTTTCAAAGGTTGGTAGGGTGTGTTAAGGGTTTTCTGAGAATAGTGGAGACATGAGTGCACTCATAGGCAACAGAAAAGGAATCAGTAGATGGATGAAATTGAAAATTAGAGAGAAAGAGGTAATACATATTAGAGCAGTCCTGGAGTATAGGAAGGGAAAAATTAAAGAGTGGAAGGGAAAAGTCTTATTAAGAGAAAGAGCTATCTTATTTTTTCAGAGACTAGAGTAAAGAAGGAGTGAACAAAGGATACTCTCAAGGGATTATGAGATATAGAGAAGGGAAGAAGAAGAAACAGAGAATTACCTACAAGATGAGATTCCTCTGGTAAAAGGGTTGAGAGGAGGGAATGGTGTGGTAAGCTTGTCATATCATTTAATTAACAAAATGGTATCTCTATATTTCATCAATGTTCTGTTCTTCCTTTCTTGGGCAGGGGATCATTGACTTGTGATTAGCTTTGATCAGATATGATATATATTTTTTAATATAAATGGATATATCAGGTAATATTCTACATCTCAGCTCCTTTTCTTTTTTTTACTTATTTGTAGTTTGTTATTTGAATGTATTATATATAATTAGAGGAATTATTACTAATCAATGTAGGGAAAAGAATGTATATAGAAAGAAGGTTACATTAAAATCAAAGATACTCTTGCCTTGTTAATGAACAATAAAGTCTATTTCAAAGTTTTCTGTGCCCCTTAAATTCTTTGGGTCTTCTTGTGTGAAACTTTAAATATATTTAAATTTATTTGTTTCTTGTTTTATAGATTATGGGGTGATCATGGACAAGAAGCTTTGGAATCTGCTCATGTTTGCCTAATAAATGCAACAGCCACAGGAACAGAAATTCTGAAAAATCTGGTATTACCAGGTAATGCATATGAATTATACAATTCTGTGAGAATAGTATAAAAATGTATATATGTATATATGTTAACATCTGCATACATATGTATGTATTTAGACACACATATTTGACTTTTCTATTTTCCAAAGGTATTGGCTCATTTACAATTGTTGATGGAAATCAGGTCAGTGGAGAAGATGCTGGAAATAAGTAAGTTGATTTTTTTCCATAAATGCATTCCACAAATTTTCTTGTGAAATTATTTTACTTTCTAAATATCTTGCATATTTCCAATTTTGTATAAAGTATACTCATTTAAATATATGATCCAGTCACATTAAAAATAATATTTTACATTTACTTAATGTTTTACAGTTTATGAATGTTTTCAAATATTTAAAATATATCTTATTTGATTGGACTAAGTGTGAGTGAGTCCTTGTCTATTTTAATTAGTGTCAGCCAGTTTCCTTGGTATAAGAGGAGATTATTGAAAATGGAATCCAGAGTCCTGGTTTGAAATAGTTCTATTATTTCATGTGATAGTGGTCACATAACTATCTTCCCTGTACCTGTATTTTATCATCTATTTAAAATTTTTAAAAAGCCACAGTAATGTTTGTAGTGCCATAAAAGTCTTGTAACAGTGAAACATGGGACATAGAGATAAACCTTGATTCACAAAGGCTATTCCAGTAAAGCATAAGCTCTAGCAGATTCTTCTTAGCTAAAAAGGCTTTGAATACTGGCCTGGTGACAGATTGTTTCTGCTCTTTTTAGGCCAGTCGAGGTCAGTGCAGCAAATTGGCCACTGTGTGATAAATTCTTAGGCTTCAGTTACCTATGAAAAAGAAAACATATAAAATAGGCCCCTGGTCCTGTGTGGCTCTTTCTGCTTTTGCACTGGCAATGGCAAAAGATGGGCATAGTTGCTAAGAAAATAAACATTAATTTAACTGTTGTTACTTTAAGTGTCCAATCTTTGTCCAAATATCAGTGCACATATATATATATATATATTATAGAAGGATCTGAATCACATAATATCATCATTCTTGGTACAAATAAAACCAGAAGACAAAAAGAAGTTGCATCTAACCAGAGCATGTCTTATGGATTCTTCTCTGAGCTGAATGAAGGAATAGATTTAATCTTCTTTCTGCAGGATACAAAAGCATCATGTATGGGTTACTTGATAATTTTGCCTTGTGATTCTTAGAGCACATATGAGTAAAACAAACCAGCATGAAAGTATGACGGTAATTTAGTTGCCAATATCTGAAGCAGGTGAGTAAATGGGAAAACTCTAAAGAATTAAGTCAGGAAGCAGCTAATTACCTGCTCTGTATTCTGCACTGTGCTGGCTGCTGGGAATATAAACACAAATAACCAAATCATTTCTTTTCTTAAGAAGCTTCCATTCTAACAGGGGACACAAGAAATACAGATAGAAATTTATACAGGCTAAACATAAAGGGAATAATTAGAAAGAGTTTGAGATAGTTGCAAAGGAAGACACTAAGAGATGTAGGGATTGGGAAAGGCTTCATATGAAAGGCGTTACTTGAGTTCTTTCTTGAAAGAAGAGAAGGATTCTTTAAGACAAAAGTGTATTTGATAGCTTCTAAACCAAATCATTACTCAACATAATATTCATATTTCTTAAAGAAGATCATCTTTTCTAAAAGTTATCACAAGGAGGCCAAAAGAGCCTGGAAATCACTTCCATTAGTTAACACCTGAAACTAGCCACATTACTACTTTGTCATACAAGCTTGTTTCCAAAACATGGGAGATAATTTATTATGGAGTAGCTTCATAAAATAGTAATGGTGGCCATGGTACTTAAGAAGTTGGGAAGGAGAGCTGGACCTGACGAAAGAAGAGACATATTGGAGACAACAAAATTTCATATCGGAGTTTCTTTTCAAGATAATTCCGAAGAGGAGAGGATCCCAAAAGAATTGGAAAGATTATGATTGATAGTTACCAATCATATGAAGACATCAGTAACTTTTACCCCATATATAACTAGGTAGTAACTTCTTTATCAAATGACATAATATTTATATATTAGCACAGTGCCTAGTATACAATAGGTACTGTAAAAATGCTTATTTTCCCCTTCACCTCCTCCCACCACATGTCTACTTTCTCATCTTTCTAAAATCTTTGAGAAAGGACTATGTATATCTTGAAGGTTTTCTTAAGGAAATTAGGAGACAGAAGCAATCAAACTTTCTCAGGCAATTATCTACCATTTTCACATCCTCACTGATGAGACTAGAAGGGCACTATTTGTCTATTATTTGCTGATTATATAAAAGCACCTGAGTCATTTGGGTAAAATATTTAAAAATTACAGAAATAATTTGAAAGGCTACCTAAGGGCTCTCATAACATATTTACAGCCTACAAAATGGTATGACCCACAGAGATAACTTCAACAGACTGATAAGTTTTAGCATCAAGAAGATTATATATTAACGAGACAGCCATCCAACTTGTTCATCTTTGTCTTGGAGAGGGTGCCCTCTAATAAGTACAGGAATAATAGAGAGATACTTTCTTGACAAAGGGTTTTATAGATGTTCTTGACATAGCGCTAATTGCTTTGGTCCTTTTCATGGTATTCTAAGTGATAGCTGTGATTACTCAGTGGAGTTTGGTTTAGTAATGCAAAAAACCCCACATTGAATAAAGAATAGCTCTTGGCCAGATTGTGACTTACACAAGAGTGTGTCATTCATCAAGTTAGTCTATTTGTAAGATTTCTTAGACAAGGACAGGACAATAGAAAGAAACATTGGATTGTACAGAAAGATTGGACTGTATCACATGGAGGAAATTATCATGTTTTCAGGGATTTCTAGCTGATTCAGTATTCTCCCAGGGATGGTTTATAACTTTTAGTCATGAAACACCATAATCTCAGAAGATTCACAACTGCAGGCAACCCAAAAAACAATAGAAAGATATTGAGTGCTACATGTAAGCATTGGCAGATTATCAACAAGGACTTTCCACAGAGTAGTGCAATGAATGATATATTTGACCCCAAAATAGAAGTAAACTAGTCACATGATTCAGTTCAACAAGAATTTATCTTACTATCCTCAAGACCAATGGTCCTCAAACTTTTATTCTCAGTATCTTTATCCTATTAAAAATGATTGAAGATCTGTCCAAAGTGTTTTTGTTTATGGGGTTTATAATTATAGATATTGATCACATTAAAAATAAAAACTAATTATGAATTTGTAGACTCTCTGAAAGGATTTCAGAGATTGCCAGAATGCTCTGGACCAGACTTTAAGAACCACTGCTCAAGACATTAATGCTAAGCACTGGGTCCAAATACAAAAACAACAATCCCTGCCCTCAACAGTTTACATTCTATTAGAAGAAAAATAATAGGAATACAGGAGGGTAAATATTATATATATCACCTGTGATCAAGATTTTGGACTCATATAAGCTAGAGCCAATTCTACGGGCCACCCTAAGAAGATTATTTTATTTTCTGAGCTTGTTCTTAAGAGGAATTATAAAAAGACCTAGAAAGGTTAACCAGCTTATCCAGGGATCACATAGCTAAAAAGTTGCAGTTTATATTAGAAAAGGTCTTCTCATTCCTAGCCAGATTTTCTACCATGCTATCCCTATGAAATAAATTTTTAAAAAATATCTTTGAATTTTATAAACTTTGAATCATGTATTAATTATTACTACTATTTTCTTGGATATACAACAATCCTAGAAATAAGGAAAAAAACTTTGTACTGAATCTGATAAGTGCTTTGTCTCATAGTGACCATTCTCAAAAAAGGTTTAATTTAAAAATAAACAAAAATTTTTTTTCAAATTTAAAAAAAAGATATCTTTGCATTGGATTTAAAAACATTAGAACTATATAGGAAAAGTCATTCTAAAAAAATTCTCAGTTTTAATTTCTAGTATTTATGAGGAAATCTTTTTCAGAAAATAATAATGGGAATAATCTAGGATAACATGAATATTAATTTTTTTCTAAAAGTTATTAGTCAAAACTAAGCTTATTTAAAAAATATAATAATAAACCCCATGTTTTCTTATCCACAAATAACTCTTTGGTTTGATTTCATGCATGTGGTAAGAGTACTATTGTTACCTTAAATTACTTTATAATGGTCTGATTACTTAGCTTTTGTTCATTTAGGCATGGTATTCCTGAGGACAAGGCTTGCTTCTATTGCTTCACTAGTCACAGACTGTGTGGCCAGGATTTCTCAACCCATTAAAGCCTCTTATAGATTTGTTTTAGTGATCTAGATTGAAATGTGGAAAGATATGAATGAAATGGAAAGAGTTAAATGAAATGGAGAAAAAAACCCCAACATTATACAAAGAAAGGTTTGATTTTCTTATGGAATTTTAGTCCAGAAAATTTTTCGTCCAGAAAATTGCTAAACTCAAATAATTTTATTAAATAATTATTAAATTTTTATTTTTCTGTTGTAAATTAAATTTATTCTGTGGTAAAATTAATATATCTTTGTGGTAAAATAAAGCTTTAATTTTTTCTTGTTCTGTCATCTTTAGTTTTTTTCTTCAAAGAAGCAGTATTGGAAAGGTAAAATCATATTTACTATATGTATTTGAATGTAGTTCTTCCTTGGAAATTCTGAAGAGTTTTATTAGTTTGGGCTGAAAAAAATTGAATCAGATTATTTGTAACATGACGTTTGTAAGAGTATCTGAAAATGGAAACTTTTGCTTAGTTATGAAAAGCTTAAATGTGTAAGTATATATATTTATATACATATAATACATATGTGCATATTTATTTGTTGGGTTTCTACTCTGCCGTTTAAAGTTATATTGTGATCATCAAAAATGTTCAGGGCTCATGTGATGTTTTATTTCATCTTGGTATCTCAGGCACCCAATAAACCCTACCTCCCTGTAGTATTTTGTTTTTTCCTAATTAGATGTAAAGATAGTTCTCTTTATTTTTGTAAGCTTTTGAATTTCAAATTTTTTTCTCCTTCTCTCCCTTCCACCCCTTTCTCACCAAGAGAGAAGCAGTTTGATATAGATTTTATGTATATACAACCATGTTAACCTGTAATAAATTTTCTTTAAGTTTTATTATTATTTTTAATTAAAGGTTAGCCAAAAAGATTTCTGCTTCTATGTTTAAATAAATTTTTTTTCCTCAAAATTTGTTATTCCTTTTTTCCTGCCTGAGTGCTACATGCAGGCTTAAAATTAATCTTTCTTTGATTGCTGGGCCCTTATTCTGGGTCAGTCGTTGTCTACTTCTGTAGATCCAGGAGATTAGACTGAATTGTACTGCCTCACAGCTCACCCTAGCAGTTAGATTTTTTAAAATAAAATAAAATATTAGTTTATTTTTTTATTTGCTATTTTTTAACAAAAATAAAACATCAAAAATATAGATTTAAAAAAATTATTTTGCATTGTATTCTGATTTTTTATAGTAAGGTAGATCTTGAAAAGACTGAAGGAGTCATCCAGTTTTACCTCCCCATTTTACAGATAAGAAAACCTGAGATCCTGAAAAATTTTGACTACTTATGATTACCCAGTGGCTAAGCAGAAACTCAAATTGAGATCTCCTGATTATAAGTTCAGTGTGTATGTTAAGTGACATTTCCTTTTATTTGCAATTTTAAAGTGTCATTTTAAAGAAAATAACTAGAGATATGTGTTCAGTTTTAATAATATCGTGGGGCAAGCTTTGCAATATGTGTAAATTAGTAGTTTTATAATCAGAGTATCCCTAACGTCAATCAATTGCTTTATTTTGAGAAAGAACCGAGCTCAAGCAGCCATGGAACTCTTACAAGAATTAAATAGTGACGTCTCTGGGAGTTTTGTGGAAGAGGTGTGTGTCTTTAACTTATTACTACCTTTTAAAAGCTGATTGTGGAATCATTTTCCAATTTGTTCATCTAGTAACTGATAAAAATTCTAGGATTTGTTGTCTTATATATTAAATAATATGTCTTCAGGGATGTAAGGCAAGAGCAGAAAGGGCTGCAGAGATTAAGGGAGTCCTCAGCTAGGACACAGAAGCATAAAGAGCATTGGAGGTGGGATGGAATCTTAAATTATGTTCTAGTCCCTTAATGGTATTTGTCATTGACCTAATTTCATTTTGGTAATGTTTGCATTATTTATTGTTTTCTAACATTATTTGAAATTTTCTGCCTTACTGAAATATGAATGTCAAATTGTTGGATTTTTTTTCCTGTCCTATTTAGAGTCCAGAAAAACTCCTAGACAATGATCCTTCATTTTTCTGTAGGTTTGATGTGGTGATAGCGACCCATTTGCCAGAAAGGTACATTTTTATACCCACAGTCGCTGGGGCTTTCATTCTGCTCTTAGATTGTTTCGTTTTTCAAGAAAGATTGATGCTATGCACATAATGTATGAATATTACATAATAGCATTTGCTTGAATACCTGAATGAACTACTGATGCTTAAATGCATTGAATGAATGAAAGCATGCATGCTTTTTATAGTAGCACCTATGAACTGGTTGTCCCTGAAAAGACAGGCAAAAGAATAGAATGGGGAAAGGAAGCTTTGGAATATAGGAATAGAACCATAAATATTTATCAGATAGAAACATCAGTTGCAATTATGATTATAGAAAACATTTTATTTAAGCTTAAGTGGTTTATAAATATTTCTTACCATTTAATTTTATTGGGTTTTAATAATGATAGCTCTATTTGAAATATTTTCAAGTAATACTCTAATTGAAAAAGTATGAAATTTTATCCCCTAGAATCCTAAGGATATATATATTTGTTTTGAGTTTTAATCCATATGCAAGTAAACACTTGCATTTCTCTGCAATATTTAATTTCTTTCTCTAAATATATCATTTATATCTTTCCTTTTTATAGTCAGTTAGCAAACATTAAACACCTACTATGTGCCAGGTATTGTGCTAAGTACTGGGGAAACAAAGAAAGGCAGAAAGACAGTTCCTGCCCTCGAGGAGCTTATGTTCTCATTAGGGAGAGAACAAGTAAACAACTATGTGCACTATAGGCTAAAAAGTAAATATTAACCAGAAGGAAGGAGGATTTGGGGAAGGCTTTTTGTAGAAGATGGGATTTTAGCCAGGACTTGAAAGAAAGCCAGAGGCAGAGATGAGCAGGGAGCATCATCTAAGCATAGATGACAGCCAGAAGAAATGCTTAGAACTAAAAGATACACCAGTAAAGAGAGCTTTAAAGTGCTTTATTTTATTGCTATTTCATGTTTGGAATATATTTCTACCTATTTTTTTCTTATTATTTTGATGTATTTTGCTTTCTTTTTCAGTACATTGCTCCACTTAGCAGAAATCCTTTGGAATGCTTGCATTCCTCTTTTGGTCTGTAGAACATATGGGCTGGTTGGTTATATGAGGATCATTATAAAAGAACATCCAGGTAAGATAATTTTAAAAGCAATTTGAATTTATTTGCATGTAAATTGGATATAATTTTAGAAAATGTCCTTCAGTTTTATAAGGGTTAAGTAGTTTATAAATATTTCTTACTGTTTAATTTTACTAGGTTATAATAATGATAGAGATATTTGAAAATGTTTTCAAGCAATATTCTATTTGAAAAAGTATGAAATTTTATACCTTAAAATTCTAAGGATATATATTTGCTATGTCTCCTATAAGTCTTTTTTTTTTTTTTTTTTTTGGTAAGGCAGTTGGGACAAAGTGAAGTACTTGTCCAGGATTACATCAATACAAAGTGTCAAGTGTCTGAGGCTAGATTTGAACTCCTGACTCCAGGGCCAATGCTCTATCGCCCTGTGCCATCCATCTGCTCTCTATATGTCTTAGGGTATCTTTAAGCTAGGACATCTTATTAGATGTCTTATTTATTTTTTGTTTTAGTCACATTGAAGATGATTCTACATCCAGAAGAATTCTTTTAGAGGCATAGTTGTTCAAATTTTATTAAAGTTGGAGGTTTTTATTTACTTTAGTTTTATGATGTGCCAGCACAAATATGACCATAATTATTCTTAACTACCCAAGAGAAAAAAAGATATCCCATATTTTGAGCAGTGAGTTTCATTAATGAAAGAAAAGCATCTGCAAAGGGTTTAAATTGAACTTTCCTGCTGATTCCCTGTGAGGCTTTGGGCAAGTCATTTTTCCTTCTGTGGGCTGAGTTTGTCAGTATCTGTGAAATAAGAGGATTCATTAGATCCTAGGGCAAAGGGAGATGGTGAAAGTCAGGTAGTTTGGCCTTCTTGTTTTACAGGGGATGCACCTGGGGCCCAGAGATAGAAAGAAATGACTTGCCAGGGTCATTCAGGAGGTAATTAGCAGAGCTGGGATTTGAATCTCGATGCTCTCTTGTTCTTGCTGCTCTTGTATTGACCTCTGCAGCATCTTCAACCCTCACCTGCCCGTCATACCTTACATTACCCCAACTGGTGATACGTCTTGTTTGTTTCATAGTGATTGAATCTCATCCAGACAATGCACTGGAAGATCTTCGACTGGATAAGCCCTTTCCTGAGCTTAGAGAGCACATACAGTCCTATGATTTAGATCACATGGAGAAGAAGGTGGGCACTACGTTTGTAATTTGTTTTTATGACAAGAAATCAGCAAGTTTTGGTTTGCTTGTGCAAACTCATCACTATTGAGGGGAGTTTTCACTAATATTGATGATTCCTAGTTCTGTTTATTCTGTTGTAGGACAAACGATTTCAGAAATCAGGCTGTATATGATTTCTTATAGAACCATGTGAATTTAATAAATGTGTACATAACTTTATCATTAAGTTTATTAGCCATGTGAAGTGAAGATACATTTTTTTCCTCTAGACTGAAAATACTGATAGAATGCCAATTCTCTCTCCCCTAACCTGTTTAATAGGTGACCATCTTTTAAAGATTAACTCAGATTCTACCTCTTCCAAGAAGCTCTCTCCCAGACTCTTTGTAGTGTCGAGTCATCTTGTTTCCCTCAGATCTCATAACTTTCTTCTGGTTGGTAATGACCTTTCCTTCCCTCAGACTTCAGACAGGATCTTGTCTTTCTCTCTATATTTATCATGGGTAATTTTGCATTGTTGTCATTTGTATTCATATCTTATTATCATATTAGACTCTAAGCTTTATGAGGATTGGAAATGTAAATTTATCTGAACTTTGTTTCTCCCTTAGAACTCAACACATCGAAGGTGCTTAGTAAATATTTGCTGAATTAAATTGGAATCCTAAGATTTGAGTTCCAACTGAATGGGTTCCTTTGCTTTGTAGCCTCTAGAATCTCACCAGGATCCTGCCTAAACTTCCCTCTTTGCCAAGAAGATAATAGCATCAGGCAATCAAGTCTTGAATTTATTAGATACCTATTTTGTGGCAAGCTAGAGTGTTATAAAGACCCCAGTGCAGCAATTCCTGCCCATGTGGGGCGATAACATACACATGTAAATCTATAAACAATCAATGTAGGGAGGGAAAGAGCAGCTGAGGAGATTGGGAACAACTTCTGGGAGAAGGTAGTGCTTGAGCTGAGTCTTTATTTTTTTTATTATTATTTTTTTAATAGCCTTTTATTTACAGGTTATATATATGGGTAATTTTACAGCATTGACAATTGCCAAACCTCTTGTTCCAATTTTTCTGCAGCTGTTGCTGCAGAGAGATCAAAAAGGATGAAAAAGGCTAAAAACAAAGCCATTAGATTTGGCAGCAGAGTGCATTGGGAATTTTGGAGAGTAATTTCAGTAAATGTGTTGTCAGAAGCTAGATTGAAAAGGGTTAAAAAGTCAGAAGAGAGTGGATGAAGTGAGTAGGGACATTTTTTAGGAATTTGTTTGGGAAAGGGAGAAGAAATGCATGCTGATCACTTGAAGGGATGGTTGTATCAAAAAAGGACTTTAAAAATATATATATTTTATTCCATCCTCCCCTGATTAGTTGTTAAAACAATTTTTTTAACATTAAAAAAAATTGTTTTTAAGTTCCAAATTCTATCCCTGTATTCCTTTGGGATTCCTGTGCCCCTCTCTCTGAGATGGTAAACAATTTGATATAGCTTATATATGTGCAGTTATGTAAAATATTCAAAGGAGGATTTTCTAGGGATGGAGGAGAGATCTAGATATAAATACAACAGGGAAGGAAATGGTAGATAAATGATTGGAAATTAGTGGGAACGGGGCAAGATTGCTAGAGCTGATGAGAGGAATCTTGGACTCAGGTGGAGGCATTGATTTTGGTGAGGAGGGTTATCTTTTTATCAGAGTGTAAAGAAGAGGAGGAAAAGGGCAGGGTAATGCAAAAGGACTGGTCATAGGAGAGCTTGTGGCAAATAAGAAGTATTGGTGAACTTCAAAGACATTAATAGGAAAAGTGAGACCGTTAAAAAGTAACTTACCTAGTGATCTAGATCACATTAATAGATCTTCTATCTGTGAGGCCTTCAGGTTTGCTGAGTACTTCCCTCCCCCTCCCTCTCTCCCCCCACTCCCAAACCCTATAAGATAGTGAAAGGATTTGAGGTTCAAAGAAGTTCATAACTTACCTGTTCATGGCCTGTAACTAGGAATATTTGAATGGGAATTGTAAGCCAGCACTCTTGATTTCAAGTCCATGGCCCTTTTATCAGCTATTACTGTGTATTCAGCATTTCTCCACTTTGCTTCTTCTCTTATTCTCAGGACCATAGCCATACTCCATGGATTGTGATTGTAGCCAAGTATTTGGCACAGTGGCACAGTGATGTAAGTCTTTTTCTTTTTTTTCTGTTTTTTTTTTTTTTAAACAATATTGTACTTTCAGCGTATTGTAAAATACCAGTTATTAGGATTTTTTTGGCTATTCTTTTTTCCTTGGAAAAGGGGGCTTTTAAAATTAGGTAGTTCTTTTGATATATTTTTTAGTCAATAAAAATATTTAATTATATGAAGGTCATCCTGAAATATGTTGGGCATGTATATAGCAAAATGCCATAAAATGATCTTTTAAATTCACCCAATGATTCTTTAGTTATTTATTGAAAAACAAGTGAATTTTAGTTACCTGTGTGATTCTAGAAATTTAAAAGGTGTAAACTCTAGATTTTTGTATATTGACTAATATGCTCACATGCTTGTGAGGCTTTTAATTTTTTTATTACATTATTAAAAGATATAAACTCTAGATTTTTATGTATTGAGTTGATATAACCATACTTATGAGGCTTTTTGTTTTAACTACTTTAGAAGAATGGACAAATACCTAAAACATACAAAGAGAAAGAAGCCTTCAGAGATTTGATTAGACAAGGTAATGTTATAAAATATAATTGTGGATTGTATAGTATTTGAAAGAGCAATAAGAAATCTTTCTTGAGGCAAATGTTTTTATTATTTTGAGGCTGCTTTTCTTAATATTTTTTTAGTACCTGTTCTCATCTGTTAGAGATTAAACTTTTCCTTTAGGGAGGCTAAGATCCATTTTTTTCTTTTTCTTTTTAAAAATTTTAATATCCTATTTTTTCCCAACTACATTTAAAAATAATTTTTAACTTTCAGATTCTCTCCCATCATTGAGAAGGCACGTAACATATATAAACATGTACAGTCATGTAAAACATATTTCCATATTATTAAGATCCATTTTTCATATAAATATAGTTTAAAGGTTTTCATAAACCATATCTATCTATAGATATAGTGTACTGACTCGCCCCTCAAAATGCTTGAATGTGAGATAATGAGGAGAAATAAAAAAGGAACTCATTTCTTAATTTCTGCTCAAACAGGTATTTTGAAGAATGAAAATGGTGTTCCAGAAGATGAAGAAAATTTTGAAGAAGCTATTAAAAATGTGAACACAGCACTAAGTACCACTCAGGTATTGTGAGTATTATCATTAAAAATCAGCAAACATCTACTAATCTACTAAAAATCAACAAACATTGCTACTTGTCAGGCACAATGATAAACACCAAGAATTCAGAGAAAGGCAAAAGGAGCTCACCTTCTAGTGTGGGAGAGACAGCATATAAATAATTAGGTGGATATAAAATAGATATGGTGCAAATGGAAGGTAATTTTAGCAAGAAGGGATTTTGGAGGGAAGGGGTGGGATTAGGAAAGATCTTTATCAGAAGGTGGGTAGGAGTTGGAGGTAAGGAGGGAGAGTAATCCGGTCCTGGAGGACAGCTAGGACCCCTTCACTAAAGAAGGAAATGGAAGGCCTAATCAAGGAACAGCAGTTGGTCATTAGAGCTGGAGCACAGCATTCATGTAGGGGGAATAAAGTGTAAGAAAACTAGAAGGGTGGGAAAGGGCCAACTTGTAAAGGGTTTCATCTTTTATCTTATGAATATTTTTTGTTAATTTATTGATCTCTCTCATCCCACTCCATTCTTTTTTGTGATGTTAGCTGTTAGTCAAAATGACCTTGCTGCTAGCTACTTATTAAAGTTAAAGTCTTTTGTTGCCTTGATCTTCTCTGGTTTTTGGTTATTACAAATACAGTATATATATATATTCTTCTTTGATTTTTGGTTATTACAAATACAGCAGCATCATATATATACACACACACACACTAATTTAAATGTAAGGCACATTCTTCTAGTTTATCTGTCAAGTATTTCTCCTCTTAACTTTTCATACATAATCATCATTTAAAGCATTATAAATGCAACAATCTAAAAGAGTTTTATCCAATAGCATCATTACTCAAATAACTATCCTCCATTTTATGTGACACTGCTTCAGATCACAGTATTTTTTCTAGATTTTTGCTTACCCTAAATAACATCCTGATAAAATCCCATTTTGCTTCTGACCAGTCTCTTAATCTGCCCTCTCTTTTATCTTTCCCCTCCCTTTATATTAGCCCCTTCTCCTTCTCCTTCCCTGTTGGATAAGATATTTCTATGCCCAGATGAGGGTGAAATTCAGATGTTAGCCCCCGACCCTCTTTTCCCCTCCACTGGAAAAAGCTCTTCCCTGTTAACCCTCCTTTCATGTGAGATAACTTTAATTGTTTTTCCTTTCCTTCCCCTTTCTCCTAGCATGTCCTCTTTCACCTATTCATTTTTTTCCCATGAGGCAATTGGGGTTAAGTGACTTGCCCAGGGTCACACAGCTAGAATGTGTTAAGTATCTGAGGTCAGATTTGAACTCAGGTCCTCCTGACTTCAGAGCTGGTGTTCTATCCACAGCGATACCTAGCTGCCCCCACCCATTCATTTTTTAAAATATTGTTTGGATTTTAAAATATGTTGGATTATCCAGCATAGTCAACTCATTCTCATGTTCTCTTTCTATGTACAGTTTTTATAAAATTCTTAGACATTCCATGTACTTATATAGTAATATAAACAATTGAACCGTATTTACTTTTCTTTCATGTTCACCTTTTTTAATGCTTCTCTTAAGTCTTATATTTGAAAGGCAGGTTCTGTTCATCTCTGGTCGATAGAGTCTTTCAATTTCTAGGAATTCTTGTTGGACTCGTGCCTAATTCACTTTCATTTTATTTATTGAGTCTTTGCTTGTTGCTGTTTTGACAACTCTAAATTTATGGTTTGGTCTTTCCTGTCATCATAGTATCTCTTTTTGGTTGGGTTCTTTTTTTTTGTTTGCTCAGTTTCCCAGCCTAATTCTTTACTTTGAACTTTTTGTTCCGAACTTCAGGCTTTTTCCACATTGCTAATTCCACAGCTAGTTTTGGAGGTTTGTAAGTTTGTAGTCTTCTAAGAAGGTGTGATGATTTAGGGAGAGATTTGATCATGCTCTTCTGGTCCTTATCAGGAAGGGCCTCTATTTCTTTGGGACTGAAAGCCATGTTGCTTCTCACAGCTTTGCTCTCTTGGTATATATAGCAAGTGCTACTGCTCCCCAGGGCCCCCACTCCCTTGGGATAGAAAGAGATGCTGTTCTTTAGAGCTCCTGCTCCCTTGGAACTGGAAGTAATATTGCTTCTTTGTGATCAAAAACAATATGCTTTTTAGGGCTTCTAGTCTCTTGTGACTTCAAGAGCTCCTCCCCACTCTGGAATTGTGACCTACAAGTGGGATTGGGCAGTGGAGTTGCCAAACAGTACTTGGCCCTGCATCCTGTGCTAGCTAGCACCGTCTTTTTCTGATCTGTTAGCAGATCCCCTTCTGGGCTCTGGCTTAAGAACTTCCACAGCTGCTGCTGCTTTTGTTATCTCCTCCAAAGCCTACAATTGGTGTTGCCATCCCATGGGTCCCAGGCTACCCTCCCACTCAATGCCACAGATACTGTCACAAATCTCTTAAGTTGTCTTGGCCTTGAAAAATAACTCAATCTGACCTTTTGTTGGTTCTGCTGCTCTAGAATTCAATTTAAGGTATTATTTTAAAGTTTTTTGGTGGTAATGTTGGGAGAGCTTGGCTGCTTCCTCTACACTGCCATCTCATCTTTTCCCTTGGAACAAAGTTGGTAAAGGGCTTTAAATGCCAAAAAAAATTTATATAAAGTCATAGGTAGTTTCTAGAGTTGATGCCTGCAAGGTTTATAAAGCACTTTCTTATTATAATCAACCTTATGAGTTGACACTGTCATTTTATATATGAAGAAAATAAAGTTTAGAGAAAGGATAGACTTGCCAATCATTACACAGTTAGTCAATGTTAGAGATCCAGTAAGTGGGCCCACATCTCCTAAATGGCAAATGTGGGCTATTTCTGCTCTTTTAGGGATTCTTTCAGGTATTTTTATTTTTAAATAGTATTTTTCCAATGTAAAGACAATTTTAATTATTTATTTATTTGTTTGTTTTTTTTTATTTCATAGCTTTTTAATTACAAGTTATATGTATGGTTAATTTTACAACATTGATAATTGCCAAACCTTTTGTTCCAATTTTCCCTACCCCCACCCCCTCCCCTAGATGGCAGGATGACCAGTAGATGTTAAATATATTAGAGTATAAATTAGATTAATTACACAATTTTTAAATACACAATTAGTATACATGACCAAACTGTTATTTTGCTGTACAAAAAGAATCGGACTCTGAAATATTGTACAATTAGCCTGTGAAGGAAATCCAAAATGCAGGCAGGCAAAAATATAGGGATTGGGAATTCAATGTAATGGTTCTTAGTCATCTCCCAGAGTTCTTTCAGTAAAGACAATTTTTAACACTCATTTTTAAAATAAGATTTTGAATTCAAAGTTTTTTTTTAATCTTCCTCCTTAAGATGGTAAGCAATTTGATATAGGTTATATATGAGTAATCATATAAAATTTATTTCTATAGGAGCCATGCTGTACAACAAGAAACAGAATAAAAGGAAAAAAATTATTTTAAAGTAAAAATAGTATGATTTATTCTGTATTCACACTCCATCAAGTCTTTCTTTGGATATGGATTAGCAGTTTTCATCAGAAGTCTTTTAGAATTGTCTTGGATCACTGTATAACTGGAAAGGAGCTAAGTCTATCATAGTTAATCATTGCATAACATTCCTATTACCATGTCAGTGTTCTAGTGTTGCTCACTTTATTCAGCATCAGTTCGTGTAGAAAAACTTTCAAGTTTTTCTGAAATCTGCTCACCATATCTCATAGCACAATAGTTTTCACATACTACAGCTTGTTCAGTCATTCCCTAATTGAAATTCCACTCAATTTTCAATTCTTTGCCACCAGGAAAAGCTGCTGTAAGTATTTTTGTGCATTTGGGTGCTTTTCCCTTTTTTATAATCTCTTTAAGATACAGACCCAGTAGTTGTATTGCTGGATCAAATTTAATTGCCCTTTGTACATAGTTTCAGGTATTTTCAAAAATTGCTAAAGGGAGAGTATTTGGATGAGAAAAGCAACTGGAATTGACATATGAATATTAATTATGTATAGGAATTTGGGCACATACTGAATGTAGGCGATGTGACTGACTACACATTTATAATACAAATAGAATCCTGTTTTAATGAGCTGTTTTTAAGCCACATGAAAATGGCAATCCTTTCTTGCTAGCTAAATGTACAGAAGTGATGATGGAGTCTTCTACTTCTTTTACAAATAAAGCAGATGTTGAGTATATGTGCTTGTGTATGATGATAAATTGAGTCTTGAAAAAGTGTGAAAAGCAGTGTTCTGTTGGTCTTATAAGGAGGGAGTTCACGTCATTTCTCACGTGAGCTCACAACTTTGGGATTTCTAACTTTTCCACCAAGTGCTGACTGCCATTCTACCCCACCCCACTCCAGCTTCTGTGTGTGCTCTCTTTCCCCTGTTAGATTGTAAACTCCTCGAGGGCATGGACTGTCTTTTTTAATGTTCATGTCCCCAAAGTTTAATACTGTGCCTGACACCTTGTGGGTGCTTAATAAATGTTTATTGCCTGATTGCCAGAGAGGAAAATTATAATTGAGACACAGTGCTTTAAAGTTTGCAAAATCTGCTGTTGCTAAGTTGTTTCTTCTGCATTCATTATATTTTATGATAAATTCTTAATGAAATTTTATATTTCAAAATGTTTATGATTTTAAAAAATAAATTGAAGTTGGAATTGTTTGGGAAAGAGAAGCCTGTCTAGTTAAGGCTCTTGGGGGATTATAAAATAGTACAACTCATCAGATGGTCTCAAAGTCCAAAAAGTGCTGTTGGGTCTCTTCAACTGCACAAATACTGAGTAATCACTCCAGGAATAACCACTTGGCCACTCAGCAGTGTCCCCTGCAGGTCAGGATTTAACTGAGCCATGATACTTCCCAGGGCTCCAGAACATTCCAGGATTTCTTTTCACTTTCACTCTGTCATTGCACAGGCCCCATTAGGAATATCAAAGTCTCCTCTCAGAGGAGACTTAATAAGAAAATAATTTCTAAATTAGAATTACTCTATTCTTTCTTCACCTCTGCAGTAAATACATAGCCATTTACAAAACCTCAATATATTATTTTTTTAAATGTCAATTTTTTTCCTATTTACCCTTATACAGATATTCATTACAGTAGTTTTCATAACTTTGGGATATATGTGCTATAAATATTATCCCTATTTAACACATGAGGAAACTAGATGAAGGGAGAAAAATTTGGAAATGAGCGTTTATAATACTGCTAAATATTTTATAGACATTTTCATCCTATCTGTTCTTTCATTAGGTGGCAGACCTGCTTTGGCCAGAAACCCTGAGAGTCTTCCCCTCCCAGATTCATTCATTCATATATTCAAATTTTGGGGGGTTGGTGAAAGAAGAGATTCTTTACCTCAATTGCTACCTAGTTTTAATCATTGAGTGGTGGGGCCTCAGTCAAACTGAGATCTGTCAGAGACCTTAGATTAAAAAAGCCAAAGTCTCCTCTTTCTTCTAAGGCCATGTCTAGTCATCTTGATCTATGTCTGGCCATTAGACTCAGATGGCTCTGGAGGGAAAGTGAGACAGGTGACCTTGCACAGCCCTCCCTCACTGCAGTCCAGTTCACTTGCATGTCATGGATGACTTCCCTGATGTCATGAGCCTCTTGAGAATGAAGGACAAAACAGCAAGAGCTGGGACCCCAGTCTGCCCCATCCAAATCTACTCTAGTATCTTTATATTGCAGATAACCTGCACAATCTTGTGTCATTTTGATATAGTAAAAGGAATGTAAAATTTGTAGATGGGGCACCTGAGTTCTTAGCACAAAACTATGTAATCTTAGGCAAGTTTTTTAACCAGTCTTAGCTTCGATGTTCTCATACGTAAAATGGAAGGCGATGTTTGGCTTAAATAATATTAAAAAACTTTTTAAAATGCAAAAGTGCTCTATAAATGAGCTGTGAAATACTGTTGTAAAGATATGTCTTTAGAAGTAGTGTCAGTACTGTTAACATTACACACACACACACACACACACACACACAGGCTATAACATTTGGGAAACTTGTGTCTCTGTGTCGCACCCAGTAAGAAATATTTAACATACCCCTCCATTTTTGATCAGTGTGATCTTTTGAGGTTTTTCTTTAGTTTTCATAAAGTTGGAAAAATTCAGAGCTGTTAAGTCCATTTTAGCACTAGCAGGTATTTTTGTTTCATTCCAAACCTTTTTCACTTTTCTTAAGCCCCAGCTCCATTATTATGCCTCACACTTAGAGCAGATGATTTAGCCTCCTACATCACTGAAGAGAATGGAGTCCCGTATGATGAGAACTCCCTCTCATCTTCCCTTCTCCATCCCCTACTACTTCCTAGTGTTATCACGCACCCTTTTCTCCTTCTCTTCTATGTCAAAAGCAGACATAATTCATACTCTGAGATCTTGTCCTGTGCTTCCTTCTCTCTCACATGTATTTTCTTTTTTTTTTAATTGCATTTTATTTTTATCTTTAGATTCACATTCATTTTTGACCTTCTTTCTCACTCCCCCATTCCCAAATTGGGAAAGGAAGAAAAATTAAACTCCTATTAAAACATGTTATAGTCAAGCAAAATGAATTCTGCATGGCCCATTCACCCCCCAAAATTTATGTCTTTATGTCTCAGTCTGTACTTTGAGTCTGGCATCTTTCTATCAGGAAGCAGGTAACATGTTTCATCTTGAGTTCTCAGGCTTTGTGATTGATCATTATGTGTATAAGACTTGCCTCTGTTTTTTAAAGTTTTTTTGTACTTAAAATATTGCTGTTATTGTAGAAATTGTTGTCCTGACCTTACATTTTATCAGTTTATATAAGTCTTCCTGTGACACTATCCCTTTCATCATTTCTTTTTTTTTTTTTTTCCTTTCATCATTTCTTACAGCTTGATCACATTTATATACCACAACTTGTTCACCCATTTCCTGGTTAATGGGCATCCCCCTCAGTTTCTAGTTCTTTGACACCCTCCAAAAAGAACTGCTATGAATATTTTGTTTTACACGTAGATCCTTTTCTTCTTTCCTCAATCTCTGGGGCATAAATCTAGCTGTAGTATTATGAGGTCATTTGGCATGTACAGTCTGCCAGCTTTGGGGGCATACTTCCAAGTTGGCTTTCCATAATGGCTGGACCAATTCACTGCTCAGTGACAGGGCTTTAATGCAGATTTCTGTCTCTCTCTCTCTCTTTCGTGTGTGTGTGTGTGTGTGTGTGTGTATGTATGAAAGTATACTTATCACAACTTGAAAGGTCGTCCTCCCTCTCCCCCAATTCTTGTCCTGTTTGAGTTCTTGGAAGCATCAAATGCTTTGGATCACCGTTCCCTTGGCTTTAGAGACACCATACTCTCCTCATTCTCTTTTGTCTTTCTGATCCATTCTCCCCTATCTTCCTCTTTTTGTAACTAATTAACATCCTGTTCTTGGCTTTTTTTTTTTTTTCTTTATCTACAAGAGGAGAAAGTATAATCTTTCCTAAGAGCATCTCTATACACTTCCTTAAGATAATTCCCAAATCTCTTTCTCCTCTCTTTTTCTTTCTTTTGCACCCTAAGCTAATATCTCCAGATGCTTGTAGCATATCTCGGTATGTTCCATTATTATCTAAAACTTCAGCATATCTAAAATTGAATTCATTATCTTTTCCCACCAAAATATATTCAATCTCCTGCTTTTATTTGTTCTGTTTATTGGCATCACCCTTTATCCAGTTTCTAACACCAAATACATTTGTTTTGAACTTTTAATTTTTCCTTTTTTACTTTTCATATCTGATTTTCTGCCTCCACAGTCTCACATTTTTGCCCTCAGTGCCACTCATCTGGACTATTGCAATAGTACTATATACTGGTTTACCCAGCTTCAGGCTTCCTTGATAATAATATTTTGTCCTCACAGAGACTTTGGAGGTAGGTGCTATTATTATACTCATTTTACAGATGAGAAAACTAAAGGGACTTTTCCAGGTTCATACAGGTAGTAAGTGTCTAAAGCAAGATTTGAACTCAGATCTTCCTAATTCCAAGTATTGCATTCTATTCACTGTGACATTATGTAGAGATCTGGTTATGATTTAGATAACAGCAAAGGTAGCATCTTTATCAAACATATAGATGACATAAAATAGAGAGAATAGTTAATATACTGGATGAAACAGTCAGGATAAGTAATGATATTGACAAGTTAAAACATTGTATCAAATTAATAAGATGAAATTAAATTGGATTAAATATAAGGTCTGTCTTTAGTCTTCAAAAAATCAACTTTATAAGTATAAGTTTAGTAGAGTCATCTTGCTTTTCCTCATGAAAGACATTTTATCTCCTGACTGAACGTTGTCATTCAATGGCTGTCCTCCATATCTAGAATGCACTTCCTCTCGTCTCTGCTTCCTTGTTTCCCAATTCTCTTTGAGGTTTAGCTCAAATAAGAGGCCACAAAAGAAGCTTTTTTCATTTCTTTCACCTCCCTCCTCCATGAAATCTTCTCTAATCTACCTGCATTTGAGACTTCACAGAGAGCTTTGTCTCTCTTTAATAGTTTTGTTTGGAATGTTACTGATTATAATTACCTATGAATGTGTTATACCTCCATACTAGATTGTAAATTTTATGTATACTGGAGCTATGTCTTATTTGCAGGTTTTATTGTCTTGGAATTCAACACATAATTATGGGCACAATAAATGTTTAATAAATGTGAAATTATTCATTTTTTAATTATGAATACATATAAATTTTTATTTCCTTCTTTGGTATTAGAGAACAGATTGTGCTAAAAATCAATCAACAAGTATTTATTAAATGCCAACTATATGCTAGGTATTTTTCTGGGTATTGGAGTCACAAATCCAAAGAATTAAACAATCTATGACTTTTAAAGAACCTGTATTTGACGCATTATCCTCATTAAATACCAGGAGGAGAGAGAAATTTTTTTTTTTTTACTTTTTTGTACCTCATTTTATTATGAACTCACATAGATTCATCTAAAAATGCAATTTAATTATTTAAAGACAGAATTTATATGGAAAAAAAATGTAGCTAATGTAAACTAGACCAATTCCTAGGAAAATCCAGAACTAGAAGGGACTTCAGAGCCATCTAGTCTAACCCTTCATTTTACAGAAGAGGAAACTGAGGCTTCAGAAGTTTACTGAGTTGCACAATAGAAACCCCAGTTAGAATCCAAGTTCTTTGTCTCCTGTCTTCAGTCTCAGTCTTATTTCCCTGTTTTTACATTAAAAAATAGAAATGAATGTGTTCTCTGTTCTTTTCTAGATACCAAGCAGTATTGAAGACATTTTTAATGATGATCACTGTATCAATATTACTAAACAGGTAATAAGATTCTTCTTTTATTTTTAATTTAAAGTTTTTTATTTTCAAAATATATGTATGGATAATTTTCAACAATTACCCTTGTAATAAGAGTCTTTAAGATCACTGTTACCTAAAAGTACATGTTACAAAGTGAAATTTTAGTTGGCATTTTTTTTTTTTTAAATGTGCTTATAGAGTCCATCCTTTTGGATTTTGGCGCGGGCTTTAAAAGAATTTGTGGCAAGGGAAGGTCAAGGAAATTTACCTGTTCGAGGCACTATTCCTGATATGATTGCAGATTCTGGAAAATTTATAAAATTACAAAATATGTAAGTAAATCTTTTTTAATATGTAATTTTGCAAAAGATCTTTAACCTTACTGTTCCACTGGTTCCCCATGTATAATGTCTTTCACTGATTCAAGTAAGGGACTAAATAAATTACATGAAGTTTTTTGGATTTCCAGGGTGAAAATGATACTTCACATATATATATTTTTTCTTTTAATTGAATCTGTGATCTTGATACAGGTTTTCCCTTGGTACAAATCATGAGCTATCCATAACATCTCATCCTGTACATTTCTTGTTCATATTCTTCCCAGAAATTTTTTCCTTTTTAAAAAAATATTCTTAAAAAACAACCAAAATAAATACTTCCTTTTACACAGTAGAACCAGGAGGATTGTGTATGTGAAACTATGAATCTCTTATGTAACTCTTGATTTTCTTTTAAGTATATTATAAATTTAAATCGTTACACACACACACTCTCTCTCTCTCTCTCTCTCTTTTTTTTTTTTTTGGTGAAGCAGTTAGGGTTAAGTGACTTGCCTGGGGGTCACACAGCTAGTAAGTGTTAAGTATCTAAGACCAGATTTGAACTCAGACCCTCCTGACTCCAGAGCTAGTGCCATCTAGTTTCCCCAAACATGTTACTTTCAAAAGCTGTCCTGCTTGCCTGTAATTCTGGCCTGTCTTCTGTTTTCTTCTGTGCATTTCAAAACGTGTTTCAGTGACCTTTTCTTTCATTTTTTGGCAATCATAACCTTTGCTTCCCATAACCTGCTCTGTCTCCTCCTAGACTAAGAAAAATAAAACCAAAATCTCTCTAATAAATATGTATAGTAGTTGATCCCAATTGATCATGTCCAAAAGCCATGCTGTATGTTGAGTTCATTACCTCTCTATGAGAAGATAGATATTTCATCTATTATTTGTTCTTATTTGTTCTGGTAGATTTTCCCCAGAGGATTCATTCAACATACTTGAGGTCTTTCTTTGCATCTTCTTATATTTCATGGATATATTGGGCTATTTGCCTCGAAATGACTAGCATATGTTGTGGATTATTAATACATAGTGAAGACTGAATTTCAAATAGCATAGGAACTATTTTAATTTCTACACATAGTATACATATGATCAAAGACTTATACCTAGAAAGAAATCATTCAAGTCAGTCCCTTGTTTTTACAGATGAATCAGGCTCAAGTTTTGTGACTTGCCAAAGGTCCTGGATTATTAGCAACTTCTGGAGCCAGAACCAAAAACCCTTATTTCTTAACTTTTGGAATCCAGTGCTTTTAATGCCTTACCAGGTTCGCTGATACTGAATGTCATTTTCATATAGTAATGTGTCATAGAAAGTGTCCAAACCAGAATCTTGTTGAGAACAAATGGATGCCTTTTGTTGTCTAGTTTCAGGATACTAATTTTAAGAGTGCTTTAAATTGTACTCTGAATAACTATTTTTAATTTTCCTGTTTTCCAGTTACCGTGAAAAAGCAAAAACAGATGCTGCTGCTGTGGGTAATCATGCTGCCAAATTACTCCAGTCTATAGGTCAGGTGAGTTGTTGGCCCAGGCTATGCTTTATTCTATGCAGCCTCATTTTAGAAATATTGTCCCAGGTACTGGGAAAAGCTCCTCTGATCTGTTAATTGACTCTATTGCTCATTGAATTCTCTTTTAATCTCTGCTTTTGTTCTGGAACAAAACAATCATTTGTCTTTTTACAGGCACCAGAATCCATTTCACAGAAAGAATTAAAATTACTCTGTAAGTTGCCTTGAATTCATTTGCTTTATTATTTTGCTTGCTGTAATGTACACATAGTGTGTTGCCAGGGAGACTGTCAGATAATTTAAATGATTCGGAATCTGCATAGGTATCTCTGTTGATGAAACTTTGTCTAAATGTATGCAGCTCTGATAATTAGTTATGCGTGTAAATTTTCATTTAAAAAAATAGAAATATTCACTTTGCCAACAGTTGATTAATAAGTATTTAATATATATAAGGCACTAGGCTAAGTACAGTAGTATAAAAGTTACTGAGTAAATATTATATCTATAATAAACTGAAATGAAATTAAAATTAAATACTATTTATATTTATACAAAATTCCTTTCTTTGTTCATTCCAAGTAATGTGAGAAAAATTAGAACAATTGATTATTTAAAATGTGTGTTGAAGGTAAAACTCTTAGATAATATTCAAGCTCCCTTCGACTTGTTTACTAAGTCCTATCAACTATCATCAACTCATTTTAGCCCTTGTAATTGGAATATAATGAAGAGTATATTAAATCCTGTAGATTATTGTCCAAAAGATTGATAATATTTTCTTTCATTTCTTAAAAGTTTATTTTAAACAAAAAAAAACCTTGGTTTAGGTGGGACCTTCATAGGGGTTTTTCAATAGCTTTTCTATTTCAGTAACAAGCAAGACATTCTGATTTGAAGAGGCAGGTTTTTTCTCACAAGAGACTCAGTAGAATGAAAACCACATTTGGAATCAGCCATATTCCAGTTCCAGTTCTCATATTGAGAAGGAACAGGATAAAGTGAGGCTAGAATAACATTGTAAGTGAAGAAGATAGAGTTGTGTGGAAATCTAGAACCTAAAGGAGCAGAAAAAGAAGCATGGTGAAGAGTCTTTGCAGGAAGATTAATGGAAGCAGAAAGAGAAGACATGTTGTTGCTTAATTCATTTAAATTTGCCAGGCATATGTAGAGCCCACACTAAGTGCCAGGTATTACTGAGCACACAATTGACATGGTCTATTTATTAAGTGGTTTCAATCAGGTGTTTTGTTGTTTTATTCCTGTCTCTATAAAAGGCTGGAGAAAATATATGCAAAATGAATGTTATATTAAAAGGCATCAATAAAACTGTTAAAAGCAGTATTAAAAAAAAAAACAAGAGACTAGCAGGAATGGGCAAAATGAATGTATATTAAAGCAAAAGGCATTAATAAAACTGTTAAAAGCAGCATTAGAGAAAAGGAGAGACTATCAAAGATGGGTCTACAGTTTGAACGGATAGGAGTAATCACTAGAGAAAAGATAGAGATATTCAAATTTTATTTTACTCATGTTTTCTCTACCAAAAAGAATCTTCTTTGGAATACTAATAGCAAAACCAAAATAACCAATAGCGTTAGTATCTAATATAAGTAGAGAGCTAAGAAGATAAGTTCAAATCATCAGGTCCAGATTACATTTATTCTAGGATACTAAAAGCATGAGCAGGTTAAGTTGCTCAGTCATGTTATAGATCTTTGAAAGACTTTGGGGAATAAGAAGGGAGTCACAAGAATGGAGGATAAACGCTCTCCAGAAGCACATGAGATCTGCACAATATATAGACAAACTTGACTTCAAAACCTGGCAAAATTCTAAAACATGTTACTAAAGACATGTTTATCAATGAGCAAGGAAAGGAAACTAGTCAATCAAGAAGCATTTATTATGCATCTACTATGTGCTAGGCATTGTATCAACAGTAATGATCAGAAGCCCACATTGCTTCATCAAGGGGAATTATGCCAGACCATCCTGGATTACTAGACTAGTAGATCAGGGCAATGGTATATTTATGTTTTAGCAAAGGTTTTTTTATTTTTTTATGTTTAATGGTATTTTATTTTACATGCAAATTTTATATACAAATACATGCAAAGATAGTTTTCAACATTTACCTTCACAAAGCCTTCCAGATTTTTCTTCCTCTCCTTCCTTTTCCTCTCTTCTCAAAACAGCAAGCAATCTGATAGGTTAAATGTGTGCAGTTCTTCTAAACATTTCCATATACATGCTCCATGCTGAGCAAAAAAAAAAAAAAAGAAAAAAATCAGTTCAAAAGGGAAAAAAAGCAAACAGCAGCAATAAAAAGGTGTAAATAGTGTGCGTTGATCCACATTTGATTTCCATAGTTCTCTGTCTGAATGCAGATGGCTTTTTCCATCATGAGTCTATTGGAATTGCCTTGAATCACCTTATTGTTGAAAAGAGTCATGTTGATCATCACATAATCTTCTTGTTACCATGTACAGTGTTCTCTTGGTTCACTCACTTCACTCAGCATCAGTTCATCAAAGTTTCTCCAGGACTTTCTGAAATCATCCTGCTGATCATTTCTTATAGGATGATAATATTCCATAACTTATTCAACTGTTCCCCAACTGATGGGCATCTGCTCAGTTTCTAGTTCTTTGCCACTACAAAAATGGCTGCTACAAACATTTTTGCACATGTGGGTCCTTTTCCCTTTTTTATGATCTTTTTGGGATACAGGCCCAGCAGAGACACTCTGGATATTCACAATTTGATAACCCTTTGGGCACAGTTCCAAATTTAGCAAAAAAACTTTAAACATCTTGTTCTTGTGGGGAGGGGAATCGAAAGATTAGGACTAAATCAGAGTACAGTTAGATGGCTTCAGAACTGTTCAGATGGTGAGACTCAAAGGAGAGTCATCATTAAGTCCTTTGGCAGGCAGTCTTTTGTGCTGTGCTCTAGGGGTCTAGGCTGAATCCTTTGCTATTTAACCTTTTTCATCATCAGAGCATTATATAAAAGTGTGGATGGCACAGTTCTGAACTATGAAGTTAACAAAAAGCTGCAAGAGATAGCTGACTTGGATGACAAGATCCAAAAAGTTCTCAACAGACTAGAATAAAACATTGGGCTGATTCTGATGGGATGAAATTTAATAGGATAAAATGTAAAATCTTAGACTTTGTTCCAGAAAAATCAACTTAATAAATACAAGATAGGTAAGAATAACTTGACAATTCTTAGTGTCAAAAAGATCTAGGGATTTTAGTGAACTGAAAATTTTATTGATTTGAAAGCCAAAAAGTCTAATTGTAATCTTAGACTGAGTTAAGAGAAAGGTAGAATCTAGGCCTGGAGAAGAGATAGTCTAGAGATTGTTACTCTGCCAGGATCTGATTCTATCTCTGGAGTTCTGTGTTCAATCCTGGGTGCCATTGAATAAAACTGGGGATATTTCTCTTAGACAATAGGAGACTCGAGGCCCCAGGAGCTATCCTTACTCATTTAGAAGTCTGTCACTTGGAAGAAGAGTTACTTGTTTTGTTTGGTTCCTCTGAAAAATAGATAAGAGTTGTGGGTGCTGGAAAAAACTTCCTAGTATTAGAAAGATCCCAAAGTAAAGTGTTGGGCCTAGAAAGCAGCAGGGTCTGGCCTCTTGAAGCCTGGATTGTATAAACATTGGTTTGGTGGGGTGTGGAGGAATTTCTTCTTCAGATGTAGTTGAACTAGTTCTGAGCCCTTCCAGCCTGGAAGGTCTGTGATTTATGAAGTGATATGCTTAATCCTGCTTCCCCACTGTAAGGTAAATAGAGTAAATAGAAGTGAACTCTGTATGTTATGTAAAAATTAGAGTTTCAACAAAATGTTAGATTTTATTATTAAAATTAGGAGGAGTTAATTGGTGCAGTGGTTAGAGCACTAGACCTGAAATCAGAGAAAGCCGAGTTTGACTGTGGTCTCATATACTAGTTGGATGACTTAGCAAATCACTGAATCTTTGCCTTTCTTAGTTTCCTCATTTGTAAAATGGAGATAATAATTTCCAAGATTGTTGTGAGGATAAAATTATATAATATTTGCAAAACATTTTGTAAGTCTTAAAGTGCAGTGTAACTACAATCATGATTATTAAGCGAGGTACAGTGTAAGAGTGAGGGTATTGTGCAGGCCTTGGGGCAGTGTCAGAGTCCTAAATGTGGAGCATCTAGTGCACATTTTGGTTATTCCGCTTGGTGGCCTTGTGACCAAGCAGGTTGTGAATTTCTCCATGCCTTTGTATCATCTGTAAAATGAGGGCATGGAGTTATATCTCTTAAGTTCTTTTCTGGATAGAAATAAGAGCCTGTGATTTTTCACATTACTTAAAACTAACAAGGTCAGTCATTTTTGTACGTTTATCCTGATGTTGCGGGTTCCTGTCCCAGCTTTGTCAGGGATCCTTTGCTTTCCTGAGGCACAGTCCCTTCTTTAAAATGGGATCTTGAAATCTGGACTCTGTTTCTCACAGGGTTCCATCTTAAATGGGTTTGTCTGTGTTAGCTTATCTGTGATTTGTGGAATTTTGTGCAAAATTGTGTTGTAATTGTAGCCTGTCAGGTATTGTTATGTACCATAACACCTATTTACAGATTTATTTTCCACTTTTAGAAAAAGTAGGCTTGAAAATCAAAATAAATGGCCCCCCAGAAATCATGAATTGAATCATTCTCCACCCCTTGCATCCAGGATAGTTTTTTCCATACTCACTTGCTGGCGAGGAGAGAACACTGCACAGAATTCCAATCTTATTACCATATCCAAGAAGCCTCAAGCCTGGACACCCGGGCAGCCACCAAAGCTGCAACCACTGCTGCTCTCTGTGCCTTGTGCTTTGTATACCCACATACAAGTTGTCTCTCAAGTTTTAAATTCCCAGGTCTGAAAGATAGAGTCCATGTAATACTGAGCTTTGCACATGTTAAACACTTGAATATTAATTGATTTGATTTAATTTAATATTCCTTTTTCTAGGTTTTAGTACCTGAAAAGAAACACACAGCCATATGGTCCTTATCTCTCAGGAATATTGAAGTCTACCTTGATGTTTTTAATAGCCTTTGTTGTCACATACATGGAATTGTACATTTACAAAGGGCAAAACACTGAACTAGGTGCAGTCAGCCATTTCAGATTCCTTTTAGAATATATTCTTTTCCCTCTTGATGGAAGAAATCTTTTCATAGAACTTTTCTGTGAAGGGTTTACAAAGAATATCATATAGCTCTAATGACTTGTAATTTAGAACATTAATCTGCTGCAACCATTTAATTTGATAATGTTTCCCTGTACTTAGGCAGCAATTCAGCATTTCTTCGAGTGGTGAGGTGTCGATCCCTTGCTGAAGAATATGGCTTGGACACTATCAATAAGGATGAAATTAGTGAGTATATAGTATCTTCAAACAGCTGTCTTGTTGCCTTTAAACAGTTCTTTTCAAATAGTTTCAGCTCTTTTTCTATACAGTTCAGTCTTGGCATGCAGTCATAGGATACCTCACAAGAGAAACTTTTTTATTTTGTAAATAATTTTACTCTTCTGTGGGGCTCAGGTGAAGCCTGTGTTTTCTGAGATGAAAGAGTAGGTTTCTAGCACAACAATTCTTAGAAACAGAAACTGTATTTTTAGCATTCAAAAGGCTATAATCACTCTGCTTGGGGTGACGTGAACTTGGGAGGAAAAAGACTCAAGAAGCTAATTTTATATATTTGCATGTTTATGTATATGCTTCTATATGCATTCATATGAAGAAAGAAAATTAAAATACATTTTAAATTATTTTGAATTGTTAAAAACTATTTTAATTAAAAACAGACAAATGAAATTACTAAAGTTTAACTGTGTTTCAATTAGGAAAAAATGATAACTTTCAGATTAGTGGTTTTTTTCTTCTTTAATTTTGATATAAGGATAGTCAGGGGTGCTCCCCTTTCCCATACCTACTTGTCTACTCTAAGGTGGGATGTGATTCCATATTAAGAGATTTCCATAATTAAGGGCAATGTATTCATATACTCTTTTTAAAAAATTAAAGCTTTTTATTTTCCAAATATATACATGGATCATTTTCAAAACTCACTCTTACAAAATCTTCCCCTTATCCGCTCTCCTAGACAGCAAGTAATCCAATATGTGTTAAACAGGTGCAATTCTTTTATACATATTTCCACAAATGTCATCACATACTCATTTGGGTTGTGATTATCAGTTTGTATGTGTGATATCAGAAGTATGTATAAAATCTGTTATGTGGTCACACAGTTGCATGATAGTGAAAGAATTGAAGATTGATGTTATTGGTAGAGTAGTAGTAGTAGTACTACTACTACTAAGTAGTAGAGAGCGGAATTAGAAGGTCAATAAATATTGAACAAGTGGGTTTTTTTTTTTTTTCCAATTTCACTAGCATTTGTTGAGTGTCCCTCATATGCCAGGTGTCATGCCAGGCATTGGGAACTCAAAAACAAAATCTAAAAACTATCCTGTCCTCAGGGAGTTTACCTCCTTTTGGAAAGAGGGCTTTTTAAAAAGAAGCCTTTTTGTTGAGTTTTTTAGAAAATTGGCCTGGGCTTCCTAGGATTTCTTTCTCTTTCTCTCTCTCTCTCTCTCTCTCTCTCTCTCTCTCTCTCTCTCTCTCTCTCTCTTTCTCTTTAATGCAAATAGTGTTCTATTTTTTAATTACATGTAAATATAGTTTTTAATATTCATTTTTAATGAGATTTTGAATTCCAGATTTTCCTCCCTCTTCCTCATAGCCTATACCTGTGCAGTCAGTCAGGACTTCTTTCATGCATAAACACTCCATTAGCCATGGTTTTTACTGCTTATAGCGTGGCTCTGGGTAGATCACTAAGTCTCTCTAAGGCCTCAGCAATGAGGTGCAATGGAAAGAAGCCAGGAACGGAGCCTCTGTGGACCACAACTTCGTCATCTGAAAATAGATTTAATGTGTAATTATGTAAATTTGAATGTTCGTTCTAGGGCTTATTCCTATAACTCTACTATTTAATGATATGTGATATTTAAGAAGTGAAATTATCTTCTGTGCTCAAGCTGGTCATACACTAAAATATTGTGTTCATCAATTTTTTTTTCCTCTCAAGTGTTTCTTATTGTGCGATATATTCAAAAAGATTTTTCTTTCTTTTGCCTTTTTTAGTTTCCAGCATGGATAATCCAGATAGTGAGATAGTGTTGTACTTAATGCTCCGAGCTGTTGATAGATTCCAAAAACAGTATGGAAGATATCCAGGTAATCATTTCATTAGCAGAGCAGATACTAATAAAAGTTTAGAATTGTGAATTACATTCAGGAAGTACTCTTAGAGAATTTGTATTAGGAGTGCTTATTATGTTTTTTAGGGGAAACTGATTAGATTAAGAACATTGCATAGATTTTGCAGCCCTTCTGGCTATTAATGTACTAACATAATCAGTTATAATACATTATAATAATATAATGACAATCCAATAAACAATAATGAGGAACTGCCTTTAAATGAAAAAAAATTAATACAAATGTTTGCAAAGTAGATTGATATTTAAATATCAGCTTAGTTGCTGATGTTCCCTCCCTCTTGTGGTCTTCTCTGATTCCTATCCTCCATCCCTAAATTATTTTTTTTTTTGATGTTTCATAGTAGTTTCAGTTGTCCTATATTAATAATTACAGTGGCCATTGCTAGATAGTGCTTTAAAGTTTACAAAGTTCTTCACCTGTGTTCTCACTTGATCCTACAAGTCCTGTAAGAAATAGGTAGTATAGGTGGTATTACCTCCATTTTGCTAATATGAAGCTGAAGCTCAGAAAATCCCTTATCTGTGCTCACACAGGCAGGAAGAGATGAAGCTTTCACCTAGCCTTGTAAATTATTATCTATTTGTATAAATGGTTTTCCTCCATTTACTGGATTGTAACTCCCCTAGAGTTTAAAATATACCTTATTTACCTTTGTCTCTCATAGCATTTAGTATAGGTCCTTCCACATATTAGATGCCCAGTGCCCAGTAAGTATTTGTTCTTTGATTGAAAAGAATTTAATTCTTGGTTTGCCAAATGGTGGGTAAATAGCTATATGAACTGTATGAGCAACTTTCCTTTTTTTTTTTTTTTTTTTTCTTTGCAGACTAAATGCAAGATTTATCATACCTCAGTTTTAGTATATGGGAGCCAGAGATTATTTGCAAATTAAGGTCTTGTATTATACTAGAGAGATTATTAACCAAATTAGTCCTATTATTTATGGTTCCTGATGTATAGCATGATCCCATGGTCTAACTGCCTATTCTCCTGGGACTTGCTATTTTAATTAACAGGTTTAACAAAAGACTCTTGTTATTGTACTTATGCCAGCTATCATATTTGACTCAAGAGGTTTAAGAAATGAATGCAGATTTAGATCAAGGTAGTTTTTAAAAATTCATTTATATGGTTGCCTTTTTTCCTTTGAGGAGATAAGTCCTGATATATTACCTAAGAGCAAGAATGAGTTTTTGCATATGATGCTCATGTCCTGAAGCAGGACAGATCTTGCAGTGTGTGTAGTCTCGGAATGGGGAAGACCTGGCTTTGAATGTTGTGTCTCCTAGACTCTGGCTGGGTGACCTGGTAGGCCGCTGAAGCCCTCAGCATTCCAGGCCACTGGATGAGACTCTGCATGTAGAATAAAGGCACAAAGAGCAGGGGTGGGGTTTCCTCACCAGCTGTTCTCTCACTGCAATCAGAGGTGGTCTCCAAGCCTGATTAGGCCTCTTGTGAGCATTATGGAGGATGTAAGAGTGAGTAGTGCTTATAAGAAGCTAAGGAGTAAATATAAGTTAGTTGCCAATTATTAATTTGCCTCTAAGTGGAAAATAATTTGCACTTATTTTTATTAGGAGTTTATAACTATCAAGTTGAAGATGATATAGGGAAATTGAAATCTTGCCTGACCAGCTTCCTTCAAGAATATGGTTTATCTGTAATGGTAAAAGATGATTATGTCCATGAATTGTAAGTAATTTCTATTTTTAGTAAAAGTAGTTAAATAATAACAAATTATTTTAATGACTTAAGACTAACTTAAAGATGTTTTTCTTGGTGCTTATGTAGCTGTCGGTACGGAGCTGCTGAACCTCATACAATCGCAGCATTCTTGGGAGGTGAGTTTGGTGAAAAGAGCTCACCCTTTCATGGTCTACTTAGCTCCTTTCTGAGAAGTACTTAGTCAAATATTTTACCTTTTTAAAAACATTTTGCCACATAAACCGAAGTAGAAAGTAGACAAACCATCAATTGTAGCCCTCTTCCAATAGCTCCTCATGATATAGGGATGACAGCATTCCTGAAGGTTTTGCCATGTAATCTCTGACAGGTCTTGCTAAACTGGAAAGAAAGGCCTAGTGAGAGACCACTCACTTCATTTAGAAGTGGCTCATCCTCTGACACACTTAGGTCTACATTATGCATTATGATCAGGGAATACCCATACCAGTGAAATCGGACATCTTTCAAGTATTTAAGTAGTGAATGTAATAGCTGAAACTTTTATTATCTTCTCTGAATTTCAATAGTCATCATTAAAATTTGATGAAAAGAACTTACATCTCATATAGAGAGAATTCTAAAATACCAAAGACTTAATTTCTTTCTTTGATATTATTATATTATATATTATATTATAATATCCATTATATATAGTAGATATTATAATATGATCATATTATATGTATATATATATTATATATTATATTGTAATATCCATTATATGTAGTAGATATTATAATATGATCATATTATATGTATATATACACATAAATGTATGTATATATACATATAATATGATCATATTATAATGTATACATAAATGTATATATATATACATATAATATCATATTATAATATCTACTACATATAATGGATATTATAATATACATTATATTATAATCATTGTAATTTAAGTAATTACTTTAAAAAGATTTCTTTTAAAAAGAATTTTTAAAAGGATTATTTTCTAAGTAAAGAATTGAACTACATCCCAACTAAAGCCAGATTTTAAATATTATTTCTCAGACAAAAATTGAAACCAAACATATTTTTAATGCAGTGAAGGAGAAGATTTGAAGAAATAGATAAAATATTGCAAAATATCTAGTAATTTTAAAGGTAAATTTTATAACTAGTTTTCCAAGTGTAGTTTCCAAAGCCTTTGAATTGACATGAGAATTTTTATTTTTTAAATCATGAATTTAAACCCAAAAAATTGTTATTCTTACCTAATAGAAAAATTGCCTTCATTTTATATGTGAACCCCCTCTCCCCGAACTCTGAGACTCTAATTCCAAAACACCTTGCTAATTTGATTTTTAAAACAGCCTGTTTGAGTTTTATCCCTCTTTTCTGGGTAGGTCAGCTTATTAAGATTAAACCACTTGGGATACAGAAGTTTAGGAAAGTTGTATTATACCAAAATTTTGGTCTTATTCAGTAGTCACAAATTGGGCAGCTAGGTGCCATAATTACTCATCCTGGAGTCAGGAGGACTCCTCTTCCTGAGTTCAAATCTGGCTTCAGACATTTACTATGGGAACCTGGGCAAGTCACTTTATAACATTTGCCTCAGTTTTTTCATCTGACAATGAGCTGGAGAAGGAAATGGCAAACCAGAATTGCACATGACTGAAAAAATAAAAACTGATTGTTTGGCAGAGTTGGCCAGTCAGCAAGGAAAACTAGTTGAATCATAGTTGATAGCAGGTAGTTACCTTCCTTCTTTGCACCTGAAATGAAACTGAAACTTAACTATGATTTGCTTGTGTTTCCATTTTCATTCTATATAATTGTGTTGTGAATCTATCTCCGAAGGTGAAGCTTTGTTCAGAGTAGTCAGTGAGGTAGAAATTTTTTTTTGAGTGGACTTTTAAGAAGTAGTCAAAGCAGTTTTGCAGTATTTCAGATAGAAAAAAAAAAAAGCATCAGCCTCTGTTTAACTTATCTGCCTTCCTGATTAGAAGTACATATTATTTAGAGAAAAAAAAATTTTTCCCTTCCCATGCACCCGTTCTCCTTCTCGCCTCCCCCCTCTGCTCCCCTCCCCTTCCCCCCAGACACACAACCGCCATTTACTGGAGAAGGGAGACAATCTTTATTGATGCTAATCACCAACTATTGGGCAACTTGTATATACACACACATACACATACACACAGAGTTTATATACATACGTGTGTATACATATACATATCTGTGTGTGTACATATATGTATATACATAATAACAGGCATACATATGTATGTATATATGAACATACACACATATTTAATATGGGGGCAATGAGAAGCTAAGTGACTTGTTTAGGATCACAAAGATATGTCAGAAATGTGACTTAGGAGCAGCTAGATGGCACAGTAGAGGGAGCACCAGCCCTGAAGTCAGGAGGACCTAAGTTCAAATCTGACCTCAGACATTTAACACTTCCTAGCTGTATGACCCTGGGCAAGTCACTTAACCTCAGCTGCCTCCGGGGGAAAAAAAGAAAGAAAAAAGAATTGTGATTTAAACCTAGGTCTTCCTTACTCAGAGGCTAGTACTACATCTGGTAGGCCACACTGTCTCTCTGTTGATCATATTTAGAAAAATAAATACTTTTTAACATTCTTTTTAAAACATGATCTATATAGAGCTTATAAAGAATTGTTCTTCCCCCCCAAAAAAATTGTTCCCCTCTTTTTATATGAAAATATAAAAAAATCTGGCATCTTAGGACTATTTAGGAATTGCTGAAAAATTAATATGATGGAGTTCTTTAATTTTTATGCAACTATTGTGAACTGTTTAAAACATTTACTTTTCTCATTTTTCTTTCATAGGAGCTGCTGCTCAGGAGGTTATCAAAATAATTACCAAACAGTTTGTAATTTTTAATAATACTTATATTTACAGTGGCATGTCACAAACCTCAGCAACTTTCCAATTGTAGAAAAATTACAGTATGTTAACAGCATGCTAATGCTTTAAACTGTAATTGCCTTCATGTTTTTTTAAGTTCTGTATAATTCCAATACAGGGCTGCTAAATTGTTTCCTTAATAAACATTAAAAATGATTTTTTAAAAAATGTTGTGTCATTCATGTTTATTTTGAAGGGGAACAGTAGTACAGCTATCATTTCTTACATAGTATTTATGTTGAATTTAATTCAATAAATGTGTTATAGTATTTGTAAGTTGCTAACTATAATCACTATAATCTCATTTAATAAACTGAAATGTGTGGAAGATTTTAGCCAGGCTCTCCCATTTCAGTCAGGACCATATCCAGTTGTCTTGCTCTATAGTTGGCTACTGGACCCAGATGGCTCTGGAGAAGAAAGTAAGACAGATAACCTTTCCCAGCCCTCCCTCATTGAACTCCAACTCACATATCATGACACCACCTCCCTGATGTCATGGTCCTCTTTGAGTACAAAAGACAAAACAGTAATAAACTAAAAAGTTCATAGAATGTTAAAGCTTTAAAGAATCTTAGAGGCCAATCAGTTTCACCTCAGTCTAACCTCCTTATTTTGTAGATAAGGACACTAAACCATCCTTGATCCCAGACTCCCCTCCCCTTTTATTTGATGATCCTTGCTCCATCATTCATCTCCCTTTCTCATGTACCTTGAATCTCACCTATTTTCTTTATTTTTATTTAATTTAACATTTTTATTTTCAGTTCCAAATTCCTCTCTGTCTTCCTGTACTCCCTTTTCCATTCATTGAGAAGACATGAAATGTGATACCCATGTGAAGTACTCACTGGAAATGGATAATATTTTCCATCTTGAGTTCTTTAGAATTGTCTTGGGTCACTGTATTGATGAGATAGTTGTTTCTTTCACAGATGATTATCATTACAGTATTGCTTTTGCTTCATACAATGTTCTCCTGCTTCTGTTCACTTCACTTTGCATAAGTTCATATAAGTCTTCCCAAGTTTTTCTGAAACCATCCTACTTGTCATATTTTATAACAATTGTATTCCATCCATCACAATTATATACCACAGTTTGTTTAGTCATTCCTCAAATGGTGGATATCCCCTCAATTTCAATTCTTTGTCACCACAAAAAGAGCTACTATAAATAAAATCCTATTCCTTTTTCTTTGATGTCTTTGGGATACAGACCTAATAGTGGTATTGCTGAGTCAAAAAATATGTACAGTTTTATAGCACTTTTGATGTAATTCCAAACTTTTCTCCAGAAAGGGTCTAGACCTGCTCACTGGAAGATTTTGGTACCAGCCCAAATCCTGAGAATGGGTGAGGAATGAAGGGGCAGAATTTTCGAAGATGGTCAAACATGAGTCCGTTTATTCAAAATTCTCTCAACCTTATATACCCTAATACCCTTACATAACTATAGCACACTGCACATGTGCTAACTATATACTGGGTATGCGGGACCACATAAACAAGTTGCTATTGTGTGCACATGTCTCTTTGCCACTTTAGTAAACTCTGCTTTAATTACAATACAGGTTGTCATGCCCCCTGACTTTTCAGGAAGGTCAAGATGCTCTTAGTGGGGATGAGGAGCCAAACCAGCCATGTCAGCAGTTACCTTGCTGGACTGGAAGGTCTTATACCTCACCCAGAGTTCCCCCACTATCTGTGACTCTCTACAAGAATGGGCTGACAAATTCATAATTCAATCAAACGGTACATTAGTGTCCCTATTTTTCCACATCCTCCCCAGTACTTCTCATTTTTTTCCTGTCATTTTAGTCAATCTGATGAGTGTAATACCTCAGAATTTTCTCTAATTATTAGTGATTTGGACCATTTTTCATATGACTATTGATAGATTTAATTTCTTCTGAAAACTTTTAGTATCATTTGACTATTTGTCAATTAAGGAGTAGCTCTTATTTTTATAAATTTGGCTCAGTCTCTATATTTGAGAAACAAGGACTTGTTGAGAAACTTGTAATTTCCTTTCCTCCCAATTTTTTGTTTTCCTTCTAATTTTAACTGCATTGGGAGTTTTTTGTGCAAAAACTTTTTAATGTAATCAAAATTATCCATTTTATTTCCCATGTTCCTTTCTATCTTGTGTGCTCATGAACTCTTCCCTTATCTGTAGATCTGACAGGTATTTTTTCCCATGGTCCCCCAATTATGATATTACTCTATGTGTAAATCATAATCATCTGGCAATATTTTACTATATGGTGTGCTTAGTTTCTTCTAGACCATTTTCCAATTCTCTCAGCAGTTTTTGTTAAATAGTGAATTCTTTCCCCGGTAACTTGAATTTTGGGATTACTATGGTCATTTTCTACTGTGTATTGTGTAACTGTTCTATTCCATTCATCCACAACTCCACAACTCTTATTTTTTTAATCCAGTATCAGATTGTTTTGATATTTACCATTTTACAGTATAATTTGAGATCCCATACTATTTGATTATCTTCCTTTTATTTTTTTCCATTTATTTCTTTGATATTTTTGATCTTTTGTTCCTTGGGTGAATACTAATTGTTATTACCTGTGAGATCTTGGAGATCTGAGACCACTCTCTGAACCTATTTTTTCCTACTATAAAATGGTGGGCTGAAATAGAATCTCTTAGTCTCTCATAGTTCTTGAAGCCCCTCATCCTATGAGAACAAGAAGTGATTTGAATATAGAGTCCATGAAAAAAAAGTATATAAGAAGGGTAGGAAAGCTGGTTCAAGAATGAGATATCTAAATTAGGTGTATAAAACAATTATTTGGTAGTTCACTATGGCACAGAATAAGTAAATTTATTAATATTATAAAATTTTATTATATTGACTTGGCTTACCCATGAGCAATTTCTATTTCACTATTTTATTTTTTATTTACTATTTTAATATTTCTTCCATTGTTTAGATCTGAATTTATTTGTGTGCAAATATTTTGTAGTTTTATTCATATCATTCCTTTATGTATATGTACAGGTAGATTTCCAAGTATTTTAAACTCTGCAGTTATTTTCAATAGAATCTCTATCTCTTCCTGCTGGATTTTGTTGGTAATATATAGCAATGCTGATCATTTACGTGGCTTTATTTTGTCCTCCTGAAGTTTTTAATTGTTTTAGCTAGTTTTTAAATTTATTCTCTTGGTTCTCTAAACATACCATTTTAGCATCTGCAAAGAGTGATAGTTTTGTTTCGTTGTTGACTATTCTTGTTCCTTCAATTTCTTTTTCTTGTCTTATTGCTATAGCTAACATTTCTAGTACAATATTGAATAATAATGGTGATAATAGATATCCTTGCTTCACTCCTAATCTTATTGGAAAGGTTTCTAATTTATCTTCATTACATATAAGGCTTGCTAATGGGTTTAGGTAGGTACTACTTATCATTTTAAGAAAAATTCCATTCCTATATTTTTTAGTGTTTTTAATAAAAAGGAAAATTGTATTTTATAAAATAAAAAAATTCTGCCTCTATTGAGATAATATAACTTGTTGCTTTAGTTATTGATATGGTCATTTATGCTTATAGTTTTCCTAATATTGAATTAGCTCTGTATTCCTCCTATAAATCCCACTTGGTTATAATGTATGATCTTTGTGATATATTGCATAATCTCATTGGCAATATAAAAATTTTTAGCATCAGTATCCATTAGAGGAAATTGGTCTACAGTTTTCTTTCTCTGTTTTTGCTCTCCCTGTTTTAGATATCAAAACCATATTGATGTCCTAGAAGGAATTTGGTAGGCCTCCTTCTTTGCCTATATTTTCAAAAAGTATATATATTATTGGTATTGTTATTTAAATGGTAGAATTTACTTTTTTTTTAAGGTTTTTTTCTGATTTTTTTAATTATAGCTTTTTATTTACAAGTTATATGCATGGGTAATTTTTCAGCATTGACAATTGCAAATCCTTTTGTTCCAACTTTTTCCCTCCTTACCCCCACCCCTTCCCCCAGACGGCAGGTTGACCAATACATGTTAAATATGTTAAAATATAAGTTAAATACTATATAATACACACACATGTCCAAACAGTTATTTTGCTGTACAAAAAGAATCAGACTTTGAAATAGTGTACAATTAGCCTGTGAAGGAAATCAAAAATGCAGGCAGACAAAAATAGAGGGATTGGGAATTCTATGTAATGGTTCAAAGTCATCTCCCAGAGTTCTTTCACTGGGTGTAGTTGGTTCAGTTCATTACTGCTCTATTGGAACTGATTTGGTTCATCTCATTGTTAAAGAGGACCACATCCATCAGAATTGATCATTATATAATATTGTTGTTGAAGTATATAATGATCTCTTGGTCCTGCTCATTTCACTTAGCATCAGTTCATGTAAGTCTTTTCAGGCCTTTCTGAAATCCTCCTTCTGGTCATTTCTTACAGAACAATAATAGTCCATAATATTCATATATCACACTTTATTCAGTCATTCTCCAATTGATGGGCATCCATTCAATTTCCAGTTTCTTGCCTCCATTTCCTCCCCTCTTCAATCCATCATTAATACAATGTTCCTAATGCACCTCTCAAATCATGTTGAGATTCCCCCAAAAGGTTAGAGTTTCAGACTGATGTTGCAAGGTGCCTCAAAAGAATTTGCAGGCTCAAACCCATCTCCAAGTCAAGAGGCAAAGTTTATTATAATTGTAATGCCAATTGAAGTGGACTAAGTCCCAAAAGAAGTTAGTAGAGAACTAAGAGCAAGAGGATACATTTATAGGAAAAAGAGATACCAGGAGCTTAATGTTACTTATTTGCTAATTTTATGGCTTACAGGTAGGTTTGAGGGGTGGTCTATTCACTATAGTCTCAGAACTTTTTTTTAATCACTGACCAACAGATTTTTATCTGATAGTTAGCAATGTTTGTAGGATTACAGTGTTCCTAACGTCAGGGGACCTCAGGGTTATCTATATATTTCCTAAAAGCTAGGAGAAAAAATATAGAACTATAAGCATTCTTAAAGCCAGGGGACCTCAGGTTCATTTCGTGACATTTCCCCTAAAAGCTGCACCCCATCAATGTCACTCTATTCAAAAGTCTTCAGTGACTTCCATTTATATGATGAATATAATTTAGATAGCTCATTCTTGAACCAGCTTTCCTACCCTTCTTATATACCTTTTTTTATGGACTCTATATTCAAATCACTTATTGTTCTCATAGGATGAGGGGCTTCAAGAACTATGAGAGACTAAGAGATTCTATTCCAGCCCACCATTTTATAGTAGGAAAAAATAGGTTCAGAGTGGTCTCAGATCTCCAAGATCTCACAGGTAATAACAATTAGTATTATTGCATTAGCCTGCTGGTCAGTCTGCTTGCCTAGAGCCTCTCTCCCTGCTTCAATCCATTTTTAATTCAGCATTTTGAGTGATTTTTCTAAAACATAGTTGTGGTTCTGTTGTCTCCTATTCAATGAGCTCTGGTCGCTCTTTTTAGCCTTAGGATCAAATACAAAATGTTTGGCATTCAAAGCCCTTCATAACACCCCTCCAGTTTTTCTAGTCTTCTTACATATTATTCCCTTACATTGTACTCTGACCCAATGGACTCTGGCCTCTAGGCTGTTGGACAAACCAGACACTTGATCTTTTGGCTCTGAAAGACCCTGGGCGGTTTCACTGGTTATCCTCTATGGCAGGAATGCTCTGTTTCCTGTACACAAACTATTGACCTTCCTGGATTCCTTTAAAGGACTTAAGTCCCAGCTAAAATTCTTTTACAAGAAACATTCCTTAACCTCACAATTTCAATGCCTTCCTTCTACGATCGCCTATTTATTGTAGCTTATATGTAGCTTATTTTGCATTTATTTGTTTGCATTTTGTTTTCCTTACTATTAGATTGTAAGCTTCTTGAGGGCTGAGACTATTTTTTCCCTCCTTTTGTATCCCTATTTCTTCCACTTAGTAGGCACTTAATAAATGTTTATTGGTTGATTGATTTGAAACCAAATCTTCTGACATTTAAGGTAGTATTATTTTCTGCTGTCACACTAACTTCACTAGGATTTCTAGAAACCATAAACACAGTCACTGCCTCTCTGAAGAAGATTTAGAATCTTGACCATTTAATTGCCATTCTAAAGAGATCATAGCTTGACCATTCCCCCAGGGTATAAGGAAAAGCTGTGAACTTTTTTTTTACATTAGAAACTTATTTACAATAAGTTTTAAAAATGCTCCAAATTACTAATAATCAGTAAGCATTTACTGTGTAATTCTAGGCACTGTGTTAAAACTCTTATGTCATAAAGAAAGAAAAAACATTGTCCTTGCTTTAGAAGGGTTCACATTTGTGAGAGAGAACATGTAGATAACTAGGGACATAGAAAATGCAGTAGATGAAAGGTGATTTCAAAAGAGAGGAAAAGACCTGAGAGGGATTCTTCCATTGTTTGGTTTTGAGCTGATTTTGAAGGAAATTAGGGACTACTTAACCCTGGGGGAGGGGAGATAAGAAAGTATTCTAGCAGGGGTCCTCAAACTACGGCCTGCGGGGCCAGATGAGCTAGCTGAGGATGTTTATCCCTCTCACCCAGGGCTATAAAGTTTCTTTATTTAAAGGCCCACAAAACAAAGTTTTTGTTTTTACTATAGTCCGGCCCTCCAACAGTCTGAGGGACAGTGAACTGGCCCCCTATTTAAAAAGTTTGAGGACCCTTGAGAGGAACTGTGACTTCAAAGATATAGAGATGGGAGGGGAATGAAGTGTAAAAGGACTGAATGAAGTGTAAAAAAGGAACCAGGCTTTCACTAATTAGATTTTATATTTGATCCTGGAGGCAAAAGAATGCCACTGGAGATTTGTTTTATCTCAGTCAGAAAATTGTCAAAATGACAAAAGAAGAGTTTGTCAGGATTGGAGGGGATAAGGAAAGAGAAGCATACTAATAAATCATTAGAGCTATGAATTTTTATAAACATAATGAAAAGCAATTGGAAATTTTGTGAAAAAGTTAACTTAAATTTCTGTACCTTTTGATCCAGGGATTCTACTGCTAGGCTTATACCCTATATCCCATATACACCAAAATACTTATAGCAGCACTTTTTGTAGTTGTAAAGAACAGGGGGGGAAAAATACCCATCAATTGCAGAATGACCAAACAGATGACAAAATTAAGCTACATGAATATAATACATTATTACTATACTGTAAGAAATGAAGAATATGAATATAGGAAATGAAAAGAGTTCTATGATACAAAGTGAAGAAAGCAAAACTAGGAACAAATATACATAACGACTACAACAATGTAAATAACATGACAAAACAAAATAAAATAATGCTGCAAAATGATAATGGTCAACTTTAACCCCTAAGAGATGAAAGAAAACACATCTTCTGTTACTTTGCAGAGGTAGAGAACAATAGAGGTGGAAAACTGCATATAACATTGGTTTGTTTGGTCAAACTTTTTTTTTTTCATCATTTTTAAAATGTAAGAGAGATCTCTCTGGGAAGGAATGATATAAGAAGAAATGCAATTAGTGTAAAAAAAGAAAATTTCAATAGAAATTGAGTCTTGCAAATCATGAAGCACTAATAAGTGCTAGCTGTTTTTATTTAAACCTAGATACTAGGAGTTTATATATATATGGAAGGTAATTATGAGGAAAAACATCTTTCTTTTTTATGTGATATATTTTTTATATTGTTTTTATTAAAGCTTTTTATTTTCAAAACATGCGCATGGATAATTTTTCAACATTGACTCTTGCAGGGGCAGCTAGATGGCACAGTGGATAGAGCACCAGCCCTGAAATCAGGAGGACCAAAGTTCAAATCTGAAATCAGACACTTCCTAGCTGTGTGATCCTGGGCAAGTCACTTAGCCCCAATTGCCTTAGCAAAAATAAAACAAAACAAAACAAAAAACCACTGACCCTTACAAAACCTTGTATTCCAAACCCACCCCCCCTTCTGCCCATCTGCTCCCCTAGATGGTAAGTAATCCAATACATTTTAAACATGTTAAAAAATATGTTGTCCAATATGTGTATACATATTTATACAATTATCATGCTACACAAGAAAAATCAGATCAAAAAGGGAAAAAATGATAAAGAAAACAAAATGCAAGCAAACAACATCAAAAGACAAAAATGCTATGTTGTGATCCACACTCAGTTCCCACAGTCCTCTCTCTGAATGCAGATGGCCCTCTCTATCTAATAAAATCATTGGAACTGGTCTGAATCATCTCATTGTTGAAAAGAGGCATGTCTTTCAAAATTGATTATTACATACTCTTGCTGTTACTGTGTATAATGATCACCTGATTCTGCTCATTTGACTTAGCATCAGTTCATGTAAGTCTCTCCAGGCCTCTCTGAAATCATCCTGCGGATTGTTTCTTACAGAACAATGATATTCCATAACATTCATATACCGTAACTTATTCAGCCATTCCCCAACTGATGGGCATCCATTTAGTTTCCAGTTTCTTGCAAGGCTGCCACAAACGGTATTGCACATGTGGGTTCCTCTCCCTCCTTTAAGATCTCTTTGGCATATAGGCCCAATAGAAACACTGCTGGATCAAAGGGTATGCACAGTTTTATAGACCTTTGGCCATAGTTCTAAATTGCTCTCCATAATGGTTGAATCAGTTCACAACTCCACCAACAATGCATCAGTGACCCAGTTTTCTCACATCCCCTCCAACATTTGTCATTATCTTTTCCTGTCATGTTAACCAGGAAAAACATCTTTTAAGTTTGTTAAGTAATATTTAGTAAAATGAAGTAGGAATTCAGAGCTAGCTGACTAATGAGAGAAATTATAATTTCAGTAATTAATATTAATATTAATATTTTCCAAAGATACTCTTGGATTACCTTACAATTTGGAATGAGAGTAGATTGAAGTGGTACATTCCCTATATAGCCTATGGTTTAGTGTAGGTGACAACTGAAATCCTCTAACATTGCTATATTATTATATTATCATTTCACTTAGCATCAGTGCATGTAAGTCTCTCCAGGCTGCTCTGAAATCATCCTGTGGATTGTTTCTTACAGAATAATGATATTCCATAACATTCTTGCACCTTTGAAAACAGTATATACAGTAGGTCCTTAATACATTTATACTGTAATAGTCTAGTATTTCTCTTTTTTATAATAGCTTTTTTGGGAAAATATATGCAAAAATAGTTTTCAACATTCATCCTTGCCAAACCTTGTGTTCCAGATTTTTTCTCCCACCTTTGACCCTTCCTCCCCTAGACAGCAACTATTTAGGTTTCAGGCTTGGGTGGTACTCTTGACAGTAATAAGGAAATTAGGAAGAGGGAAAGGTTTGAGGGAAGGATAATGTATAGAATGTATATTACATCCTGTTATAAACATAAGGTACATAACAAAACATGACCTAAAAGGATATCAAATGAAATCACACATATGTAAAATAATGTAATCTTGTGGTCAGGGGCTGTTGCATTAAAATGCTTAATAAACATTTATTGAATTGAATTAACCCCTTAGGGCCTCCACTGACCCAGTCTTTCCCTGCTGGGGTTAATTAGGTCTGATTTGCTCCAAAAGCAAGAAGTCCAAACTTCAGCCTTCTCGCTTTGAGCTGGAGATACAGCGCGAGGTGGAGCAAGATAGGACAGGAAGAAAGAATTCTTTCGCACGTGAGTCCAAAGCACTTCGGGGAGCTGCACCGGAAATTCCGCCTTCCAAGCGGAAGTTGCGTGTCCCATTTCGGCGGGAAATGGTGGCTTGGACTCGACCGAGGTACTCCGAGAAACTGGGGGTCGGATTTGCACCCCGTTCTGTGTGTGTGTGTGTGTGTCCGTCCCTTTCACTAAGGTTTGGAGGCCAGGTCAAGTCTATGCGTGCAAACTGACCTCCCGATCCCCATCCCCCTCAGCCAGGGCTCGGAGGCCTTAGAGCAGAAAGGGAAACTGAGATGGGGGTGGGGCTGGCTTAAACTAAGCCACAGATAGGGCCTGGTACACCGCAGGTGCTTAATAAATGCTTGTTCCCTCTCCCACCTTTTTATAAAATGGGGCAGGTGCAGGAGGTTACAGAGAAAGGGAGGCCCGACTCGCCCTTTATAAAGGGAAGCCCTTAGGGCGGGGTTTGGACCTCGGGCCTTCCATCAGTTCTCCCCATGATCCCGGCTTCTTGATCACCTGACCGAGCCAGCTGACCAAACTCGGGCTTGGGCTGCGAATCCAAAATGACCCAGATGGTGGCTGCTGCCACCTGAAGATTGGCTAAATCCAGCACCTGGAGGCTGTCCGTGGGAAGGGGAACTCCTGGGGGCTCTGTTGTTATTACAGAGAGTGGAGGCTCCCCAGAAATGAGACCAGGAAATACTCGAAATCAGCTTTTCTTAATTTTTTTTTTTTGAAAGCTAGGAAGACCCAGCTTCAAATTCAGCATTGATATTAGTTATGGGACCCTGGGCTAATCTTATAACCTCTCTCACTTTCCGCTTCCTCATTTGTAAAATAGGAATGATAATAATGAAAATAGCACCTACTTCCTGAGGTGGTGATGAGAATACCGTGAGTCAATATTTGAATAGCTTTTATAAACCGGAAAATATTATATAAATATTAGCTATTGTATCATTATTCTTTTTTTCCTCAATAGTATTTTATTTTTCTAATTGCAAGTAAAGAAATTTTTCAGTATTCATTTTTATAAGCTTTTGAATTCCAGTTTTTTTCTCCCTCTCTTGCTTACATTCCTACTCCCCAATACAGCAAGTAATCTGATATAGGTCATACACATATAATCATTTTAAACATATTTACAAATTTGTCAGGTAAAAGAAAAATCAAAACAAAAGAGAAAAAACCGTGAGAAAGAAAAAGCAAACAGCAATAACAACAAAAAGCTGAAAATACTATGTTGTGATCTACATTGTCTCCACAGTTCTTTCTCTGGGTGCAGATGGCTCTATCACAAGTCTATGGTCCTGAATCACCTCATTGTTGAAAAGAGCCAAGTCCATCAGAGTTAATCATCGTGCAATCTTCTTGTTGCTGTGTACAGGGTTCTCTTGGTTCTACTCACTTCACTCAGCACATCATTTGGCCATCACAAAAAGAGCTATCATCATCATCATTATTTCAAGTGAAGTGATAGAGTGAGGCACTTGTGGGATTGAACCTTCTTTAAAAGGCAGGAATATCTGTGGATTATTTAACCAATGGTACAACCCTTGTTGCTGTAAATTTAGTTTTCCATAAAAATACAAGAGGTTAATTTAACTTAAGAATTAATAGGAAGATATCCTGACAGTTGTAGAAATTAGAATTTAGAGAGACCATTCATACTATCTTGTCCAAGCCCTTTATTTCTTTTTTTTTTTTTACTTTTTTATAATAGTTTTTTATTTTTTAGATTAACAATTATTTTTAAGATCAATCATTTTACAACTACACATACATGTAATGTGTAAATATATATAAATATATATGTATATATACACATAATAAATATTATATACAATATGTGGGTGTATATTACAGAGGTACTAGACCTGATTTCATCAGAAATTTATGGTTAGGAATTGTTTTCTTTTTTTTGTTTATTTTTAATATGCATTGTTTTATGAATTATGTTGAAGAGAATAAGCAGAGCAAAAAGCAAAAACCATGGGAGAGAAAAAAAAAAAACAGAAAAAAAGAAGTGAACATAGCATGTGATTTACATTCAGTTTCCTTAGGTCTTTTTCTGGATGCAGATGACATTTTCAGTCCAAAGTCTATTGGGATTGCTTTGGATCACTGAATTACTAAGAAGAACTAAGTCTTTCATAGTTGATCATCACACATTCTTGCTGTTATTGTGTACAATGTATTCCTGGTTATGCTCAGCATCAGTTCATGTAAATCTTTCCAGGCCTTTATAAAATCAGCTTGATCATTTTTTATAGAACAATAATATTCCATTACCTTCATGTACTACAACTTATTGAGCCAATTCCCAATTGGGAATAATAATTCCCAATAAATTATAAAAGGAAATCTATTCCTTTTCATAATAGCTTTTTGTTTTTGAAAATACATGCAAAGATAGTTTTCAACATTCACCTTTGCAAAACCCTGTATTCCATAATTTTTTCCCTTTCTGAGTGTGGATCACAACATAGTATTTTTACCTTTTAAAATTGTTGTTTGCTTGTTCTCAGAATAATTTTTTAAATGGAAGGAAATGCTAAGTTTTAGCTAAAGGTTAATGAAAATAAAGACATAATTCTTTTCCCATACAAATTTACAACCCCCTAAATCTATCTGAAGACTTAAGAGTCAGAACATTTCCTTCATAGGATTCATGACTAGGGAATCTGATTTCGTTAGTGTGGATATTCCCTGCATTGAGGCAGTTCTCAATCTATCCATGCCTTTTCAAAGTGTGATTCTTTGATCATGATCTTCCATAAATTCCCCCTAGAGATCCACACAACTAATTATAGGACTTTTAGGTTATTTAAAAAAAATCTATTCTGTGAATATCATTGCAACATTAGGTTTTTCATCTTTTATCTTTTATTTCTTCTGCATGATTCATTTACCACCTTCTTTTCCTCTAGGGTATTTCTTTGCTGATAACTTTTTGGTACTAGTCATTTACTTATACCCACTTTATGTATTCCCATTGCCCTTTGGGTCATCATAATTTTTATTTATTTATTTTGGATGTTGTAGTGTTCCTTGATAAGTATCTATATTATAGGGAAAAATTAGTGTTTTTCAAAATGAAAGTTTGTGTCAGGTTGCAGTTTGTGATTTTTGAAAATACCTTCAAATTTCCAAAATAAACCCTATCCTACTTACCTCCTTCTCTTCAATTTTTGGATCCAGCTTATCTGTTTTCAATACCTGTCAGTGATACATGTACTAATAGACTAACTCAATGAGTTGACAATACTACAACTTGTTAGGCTGTGAACAGTAGACATTATTCATGAATTTATTATTATCCGTGTATCTTGCTAAACTGATCTTTTTGTATTTTTAATAGCTTTTTATTTACAAGTTATATGGATTGGTAATTTTATAGCATTGACAATTGCCGAACCTTTTGTTCCAATTTTTCCCCTTCTTCCCCTCACCCCCTTCCCTAGATGGCAGGATGATCAATACATGTTAAATATGTTAAAGTATAAGTTAAATACAAAATGAGTATACATGTCCAAACCGTTGTTTTGCTGTTCAAAAAGAATCAGACTCTGAAATATTGTACAATTAATCTGTGAAGGAAATCAAAAATGCAGGTGGACAAAAATAGAGGGATTGGGAATTCTATGTAGTGGTTCATGGTCATCTCCCAGAGTTCTTTTGTTGGGTATAGCTGGTTCAGTTCATTATTGCTCCATTGGAACTGATTTGGTTCATCTCATTGCTGAAGACAGCCAGGTCCATCAGAATTGATTATCATATAGTATTGTTGTTGAAGTATATAATGATCTCCTGGCCCTGCTCATTTCACTCAGCATCAAACTGATATCTTTTTAATGGTTTTGAACCTCACTGAGCCTCTGTGATATTTTAGGATTGCTGCAATTATCACAATATTATCCACAAGCAGGAGCATCTGAGGACTTCACCATTTCTAGTGAATCCTTTTCCATTTGAACACTGCAAGGAAAAGGGAATATGGAGGAATATTTTAAAAGACCAAGTGAAAGAATGGGATTAAATTTATAATGGCCACTGTGGGAAGATTATGGAATTAGTACTCTCCACATGGTCTGGTAAATAAGTCAGGTAGTATACGATGTGGATTTCTATATAGCACCTGCATTTGAAACCAATTTGATGATCCATCTCCACATATCAGAATGGAGCCTTTACTTAGCTGACAAACTGCTTGTACTAAAGCCCAGATCTGACCATATAATTACCCTATTCAATAAACTTTGAAAATGTCCTAATGTCCTTAGGGTTAAACACAAACGTTTCTGTTTAGTATTTAAAGCCCTTTACAATGTAGTCTCAGTTTACCTTTCCAGCCTTATTAGCCTTATTAATGTACAGAGAACCCCTCTTTACAAACTCTCCAGACAGGCAAAAGAGCCTTAAATATACACATTATTATCTCCTCTCTCTATCTGTGCTAAGGCCACCTCCCATGCCAAAGTTTTCCTTTGTAAAATCCCTAAATCCTTATTTTCCTTCAACATTAACCTCCTACCTGAAACCTTCCCTGATTATTCCTAGCTGCTATTTTTATGTGTATATATGTATATGAACATGCACATATCTCCCATTATATAATGTAATCTCTTTGAGGGCAACTGTCACATTTGTCTTTGCCTTCCTAGCATCTATGCATAGAGCATGATATATATATAAGCTCTTAATGCTTGTAGATTGGTTCAAAAAATATGTTTTCTAATGATTAGCTTGTTTTAATGCATTTTAAAAATAAGAACAATGTTATATCACTTTTACTTGAAGATTTCTTTTTATCTTCTTATTGTCTATAGCACATACAGCAGTTTTGAAGAAAAAAATGATTTTTTTTCTTTTACTATTATCCTCATTTGGGTTGTCAGTCCTAACCTTTGAAAAATCAAATGAGAATAGTGAAATTATAAACCACAACATAGGCTTCTTATACTAATTGTGCTAATTTTTATACATTAGAATATAGTTTTTTTTCCTTAATTTTCTGAGGAAAAAATAGTTATCCCTAGGCTTAAAGAAACAGTGGATATATATTTTTCTAACAATATCAGGGAACATAGTTTTCCTATTAAATTTTGAATTTCATGACAATACTACACTTGATTGTTAGGAATTCAGAGTATAAATTGGGAGACTGAGGGATTATTTTTGAAACCATGTTGGAAGAAAAGAACAAGTGGAGTCTGGAAAGTCACTTACTTTCCCTGGGAGACTGGATTTTGTATATTTGTCCTGCTCGAAACTCTGTAATCCTCTGTGCTCCTGCTACTGAGGAAAAATTTTGTTCCATAAGAACAACAAAAAAAGCTTAGTTTCTAGCTGCCATTGACAATGTTAAGAAAATTAAATGTTTTAACATTATACTTATATAGTTTTGAATGAGAGTTCTTTTTTTGGGGGGGGTTAAAACAGTGCACTGATTTTCAGTGCCCTTTAAAAGTGTGATTAACAATAGTTTGAATCATTACTGCTAAATCATGAATAGTCATTTAGTTAATTTTTCTAGGTACATTTTCTCTTTTTTATGCTACCCTTTATTTTTATTTACTTTATTTTTTAAGGGGAAAAAAAAGCAGAAAAGAAAAGCAGAACAGAACATTACCAAGTGCCCATCAGAACATCCAGAAGGATTCAAAATATATAACAACAAATTACTAGTTCAAGAAAGTACATATATTAGAAGAAATTATATTCACGAGTGTTGATCTTTTCTTTACTTCCTTGGAAATTGTTCTTTTGTTCTCTGCTATGCACCTTTTTCACTTTATTCTTTTTTTCCTCCTTTCCTCTTCCCCATCACCCTCAAGCAGGCTATAATTAAGAAAGGATATATTTATGTATACATAGGTAGAGATATACATAAATATACATACACACATACCCTACATACACACACACACATACACACACACATCTTCTTTGCCTATTCATTTTTTTAAATAAAAAGTATTAGTGTAAGTAAGTAATCATGGGGTGGGAAGATGGTGCCTCAGCTTGCTTTCAGCTTTCCCTTCTGATCTAGAATCCAAACCAAGAGCTGCATTGCCTCTGCACTCATGGATGCTGGTTCCTTCTCGCCCATGGTTGTGTCTTCAGCATAGTGGGGCCTAGTGTTTCTAATTAGTCAAAGTTCCCTCGGTTTGCCCAGTCTCCTTACATTGTCTGGGAGGTGAAAGTTTCTGGCTGTACACAGTTCTTGCCAGGACTCCCTACTTGGTGTTTCTGGGAAGCTAGCTTTCACTTCCTAGGGGTTAATCTCTGGTCTGGGTACTTTCTTCAAAACTTCACACCTATGTTAGCCCTTAGACACAAATTTGTTCTATTTGTGAGGGAAATCTGGAGAGCTTGAAATTTAGCAATCTACTCTGCCACCTTTCCAGATGTGTATGTTTTCTCAAGTTAAACCTTGCTTGTATTTGTTAAGGATAATGAAAATGAGAATTATGATCTTAGTATGAATGAGATATAAGGGCAAAGGGTAAGAAAAACTAGAGAGAAGCGAACTGACGCTACTAATTTCCTGTTTGGGCTAGGAAAGGCTTGAACAATCACAGAATTCAGAACTGGAGGAGACTTTAGAGATTACCTAGTCTGTCCCCTTATTGCATAAATCATATAATAAGGTCCAGAGAAGGAAAGTGACTTCTTAAGTCGCTTAAGAAGAACAATTCAGTATTTGTGGCAGCTAAAGTTCTCGCCTCTGAGCAATTCTCCACAAAATTTTCTGATTTTTCATCAGTAAAAGCTCAATGAAAACATTTACTACTAGTATTTTAATTAGGAAATTGAAAATTGAAAAAAAAAGTGAAAATTGAAAAACAGGAAGGTTAACTAAAAAAAAGCATTAATCATACAAAATTTGAATTTTAGAACAACTGACTTGTCAGTCAACTCCTATTTTTTAAAAATAGTCTATATAAAATGAGAATGCTCGTTATATAGTCTGTTTTTTAAAAATAGTATAATAGACCTGGATATTGAAAGCCAGAAATTCTATTTACACTTCATCATTCTCTTCCTCTTCCCTCCCCTCCCCCCATTTATGATATAGTGGTACAAGTGGAAAGTATACTTAGTCTCAGAGAATTAGGTCTTAGAAAAGCCAATTAGAAGGATTTTTTTTGGTCAATTCCTATCTTACTTCCCTAGAGGAGGAGGATGAGATAGCTCAGTTGTCACACTGGGATCAAAGATTTAGAAATGAACAAGGCCAGTTAGTTTTTACTGTATTTTCAATATTGTGAAGCACTATGGATTTGAATTGATAAAATGTCTGTTTTATAGGCAAAGCTTAAGAACATAAAAAATGGAAAAAGATGAGATAAAGAAGACACAAGGTAGGAAACAGTTTATATTTTTATTAAATGTGTTTGTATTTATTAACTCTTTATAGTTAATCCAATCAGCAAATAGTTTTTAAGTACCTGCAATGAAAAAATACTAGATAAGAGGACTTGATGCTTGCCACTTTTTGCCTGTGAAAAGTTATAACCTTTCTGTATATTTTCTTATCTGTAAAGTGAAAGAGTTGCACTAGATAACTAACCCCTAAGCAGCCCTCTTTCCTGTGTTGTTTTCTCCTTCTATTCTATTTGGCTCAAAGCTTATCAGTTCTTATTAATTTAGTTATCTGTATGCAGATGATTCTCAGATCTCTATAAATGGCCCTAGCTTTCTTTATTCCTGACCTGTGGTCTCACATCTACAATTACTTATCAGACATCTCAACCTTGATGCCCAACAAACATCTTAAAATTCTGTTTGTCAATTATGAACGTATCTTCCCCCCATCCTCTCTTTTTAGTTCACCTGTGACTGTGGAGGGTCACATAATTTTCCTATTACCATCTTTCAGTCACCAGCCTCACAACATCTGAACTCAAATACCCAATGTTGTCAAATCTTGGTAGATCTTTACCACATCCTTTGTGTGTGTCCCTTCCAGGTCACCCTACTTCAGAGCCTCATCACCTCTTGCCTAGACTATTATGATAGCCAAATTGGTCTTCTTGCCTCAAGTTTATTATCCCACTTCAGGCTATTTTCCACTAAATTACCAAATTGATTTTCCTAAAGTGTAGGATTGATCATAACAACACAGCTGACCCACCTCCTCACCATACATACATACACACACAAAACACATTCTTTCTCTCTCTCTCTCTCTCTCTCTCTCTCTCTCTCTCTCTCTCTCTCTCGGTATAAATTTCAGTGACCTCCTGTTATTTCCAGGATCAAATAGAAAACAGTCTGTTTGTCACCTGAAGCTCTTCACAACCTGGCCCTCCTACCTTTTCAGTTTTCTTATATTTTAGTCCCTTCTATGAACTCTGTGCTCTAGTAGCTATAATGGCCTTTTTGCTCTTCCTATAGCAGTACAATTTAACTCTTATTTATGTCTTCATATTACTTGTCCCCTATGTTCTCCTTGTTTTATTTTCTCTGGCTTCCTTCAGGAAGCCTTCTGCAGGAAATCTGTCCTTGTCCCTTCAGCTGCTCACTTTCTCCATCTACTCTGTATAGATTTTATATTTCTCTAGTTCTTTTCATGTTGTCTTCTCCATTAAAATGTGAGCTCCTTTAGGATAAGATTGATGTTTTTGCTTTTCTTTTGTATCCTCAGCACTTGGGGAAGTACCTGACACTGATTACTGCCACTTAAAACATGTGCTTTTGGGCAAGTAATTTAATATTATACATTATAGTGGCTAATAACACCACTTTAAGATGTTTGAAACATTTGCCATTTGTTCTTTCATGTAAACTTGACAAATAACTGTAAGATGAGTATTTATAGACACAATTATCCTCACTTTAACAGGTGAATGGATGGAAAGGCTCTGACATAAGTGTTTTTTCCCAATAGTCACAGAGGATGTGTCTGAGGCAGAATTCAAACCCAAATTCAAAGTCTCCTTGACTGCAGATCTGTCACAATCCAATACAGGGCAGTGTTGTTCTACTTCGTAGTCTTAGAGATAGAAGGGGCTTCAGAGATTATATTCTACCTGACCAAGGTCTTCTCCTACAGAGCCTCAGTTTAAATTCCTGGAATCACAACAGCCAATTCTATGTCTTTTGAAAAAGAGGGCAAAAAGAAAGAAAAAGAAAAGAAAGGGAAAAAAAGGGCACAGGAACAGATTATCTCTAAAATCCATTCCAACTTTTTTCTTTCCATTTTTTTTTATTAAGGCTTTTTATTTATAAAACATAGGCATGGATAATTTTTCAACATTGATCCTTGCAAAACCTTGTGTTCCAAATTTTCCCCTCTTTCCCCCACATCCTCCCCTAGATGGCAGATAATCTAATACATGTTAAATATGTTAAATATATGTTAAGTCCAATATATGTATACATATTTATACAGTTATCTTGCTGCACAAGAAAAATTGGATCAAGAAGGAAAAAAACTGGGGAAGAAAATAAAATGCAAGCGAACAACAACAAAAAGAGTGAAAATGCTATGTTGTGGCCCACACTCTCTCTGGGTATAGATGACTATCTTCATCACAAGATCATTGGAACTGGCCTCAATCATCTTGTTGTTGAAAAGAACCAGAATTTATCATAGTATAATCTTGTTGCCATGTACAAAAATCTCCTGGTTCTGCTCACTTCACTAAGCATCACTTCATATAAGTCTCTCCAGACCTCCCTAAAATCATCCTGCTGGTTGTTTCTCATAGAACAATAATTTTCCATAACATTCATATACCATAACTTATTCAGCCATTATCCAATTGATGGGCATCCGCTCAGTTTCCAGTTTCTAGACACTATGAAAAGGGCTGCCACAAATATTTTTGCACATGTGGGTCCCTTTCCCTCCTTTAAGATCTTTTTGGGATATAAGCCCAATAAAAACACTACTGGATCAAAGAATATACATAGTTTGATAGTTCTTTAGGCATAATTCCAAGTTGCTCTCCATAACGAGTTGGATCAGTTCACAATTCCAGCAACAATGTATTAGTGTCTCAGTTTTCCCACATGCCCTCCCAACATTCATCATTATTTTTTTCTGTCATTTTAACCAATCTGAGAGGTGTGAAGTGGTACTTCAGAGTTGTCTTAATTTAATTAAGTTATCTCTGATCCACAGTGATTTAGAGCCTTAATTTCATCATCTAAAAATTGTCTGTTCATATCCTTTGACCACTTATCAACTGGGGAATGATTTGTATTCTTATAAATTAGACATAGTTCTTTATTTTTTTAGAGATGAGATCTTTATCAGAAACATTGGTTGTGAAACTGCTAATTTATAATACGGAAATTTACCTTGTTGTGATCTGTAAAATTTTCTTCAAAAATACAATAAATGTTCAATTTTCACAGTGATTTTAGGAATACTTGTTAAATATCACCATTGTTTGCTTTGAAACTAGCTGTGAAGAACAGCTAGAGGTTTCTGAAAAAACTGATAATAAGTACATTAAAATTATATGACCTATACTTCAATAAAAGGTTCTAATCTATGGTGTAAGTTATTAACACCATTTCCTAAATTTATGCCTGATTTAGCTATTGAAGTGGAAGGAGTGCTGATCTACCTTATAAACATTTTGTTAGTCTTCTAGGATTGGGAGGATTCACAACAGCCAATTGATTCAAAAGTTTACAATAAGCATTGTGGTGGTTATTAAAATGCAGAGAAGAAGTTATTGAAGTATGAACAGTTACCAATGTTGGTATTTTAAATTTTCAATAAATTTGTTTATTACTGTTATTATGAAAGTACAAGCTTAGCTTATTACTTTTTACTTAACTTATATGTTACTACTATTTGAAACAATTCCTATAGTTCTCCCAAATTATATACGTGATTATTGCATCTCTTATGAAGGAATGACTTGCCAAATTATTTGCAGCCTTTAAGAAGGAGGCCAAATTGCTAATCTCTGCTTTTCTTGCTTGATGGGTCCACATTAGAAAGGTAATATGCTAGCTGGTAGACTAATGGCCCATAGTAATTAAGGCAACTAGGAAGATTACTCTCTTCAAAAATATCTTTTCAAAATATTCTATTAATAAAAGATATTGTAGAGATTTTGAAATCTCCTTCCAAAAGCAAATATGCTTTAGAGAATTAAGTAATATATACTTTACCTTGATAGCTAATGATATTGTTTTTTTTAACTGATGGAAGAAAGTCCTAATTAGGACTAAGGGAAAATGGATTAATAATTCTGGACTTGGCATGCTTTTCATGAAAGGCAAATTGGATAGAATGCAGAATGGTACTTATATAGAGTAAGAAGGTTGGATGGAACAAAGCAACAGAAAGTGAGAGAAGGATTAAAGAAGGGAGATTGAAAAAACAAACTTACCCTCCTTTGTAGTCTTACTTAGGGTCTTATTAAAAGAAGTCATCTTTGACATTTTAAGTTATTGATGCATAGAAAATGGGGAAATAATTTTTTTCAGTGCTATTTTTTTTGTTACAGCTTTTTATTGACAGAACATATTGCATGGGTAATTTTTGCAACATTGTCCCTTGCTCTCATTTCTGTTCCAACTTTTCCTTTCCCTCCTTCCACTCCTTCCCCTACATGACAGGCAGTCTCATACATGTTAAACATGTTAAAGTATATCTTAGATACAATATACATGTACAGATCCATACAGTTCTCTTATTGCATGAGAAAAATTGGATTCAAAATGTAAAAATAACCTGGGAAGAAAAACAAAAAATGCAAGTAGTCCACATTCAGAGAAAATAATTTTTATTGATAGTTTTATTGCAAGTGTTTCTGATAAAGGCCTAATTTCTCAAATCTATAGGTAAGTGAATCAGATTTATAACAATACAAGTTATTTCCCAGTTGATGACTGATTCCAGTATAATGATAATGGTCAAATGATATGAACAGACAGTTTTCAGATAAAGAAATCACAACTAACTTTAGTTATATGAAAAAATTCTATAAATCACTATTAATTAGAGTAATGCAGATCAAAATTACTCTGATTTGCTACCTCACATGTATCAGATTGTCTAATATGACAGAAAAGGAAAATGATAAATGTTAGAGAGAATGTGGACAAATTGGGACATTAATGCCATGTTGATGAAGTTGTGAACTAATCCAACTCTTCTGGAGGATAATTTGGAAATATGCTAAAGGGGCAAACAAACTGCACTATTCGCTCTATATTTCAGAGGTATTATAAAAAAAGGGGGAAAGGGCCAATATATACAAAAATATTTGTAATAGCTTTTTTGTGGTGGCAGAGAATTGGAAATAGAGGGGATGCCCATCATTTAGATAGAAATAGAGAAGAATGGTTATAATAAGTTATGGTATATAAATATAATGGAAAATTACTGTACTGTAAGAAGTGATAAGCAGGCAGATTTCAGAATAACTTTGAAAGAGTTGCATAAACTGATGCAAAGTACAATGAGCAGAACTTGGTGAGCATTTTACAAAGTAATAGGGGCAACTAGATAGCACAGTAGATAGAGCACTGGTCCTGGAATTAGGAGGACCTGAGTTCAAAATCAGCTTTAATAAACACTTACTAGCTGTGTGACTCTAGACAAATCACTTAACTCCACTTGTCCCTTAAAAATAGAGTATTAGCCACACCTCTCAGATTGGCTAAGATGACAGAAAAAAATAATGACGAATGTTGGAGGGGATGTGGGGAAACTGGGACACCCCTACATTGTTGGTAGAATTGTGAATGGATCCAACCATTCTGGAGAGCAGTTTTGAACTACACTCAAAAAGTTATCAAACTGTGCATATCCTTTGATCCATCAGTGTTACTACTGGGCTTATATCCCAAAGAGATATTAAGGAAGGGAAAGGGACCCACATGTGCAAAAATGTTTATGGCAGCCCCTTTTGTGATGGCAAGAAACTGGAAATTGAATGAATGCCCATCAATAGGAGAATGGCTGAGTCAATTGTGGCATATGAATGTTATGGAATATTATTGTTCTATAAGAAATGACCAGCAGGATGAATGCAGAGAGGCCTGGAGAGATTTACATGAACTGATGCTGAATGAAATGAGCAGAACCAAGAGATCATTATACATTTCAACAACAATACTATATGAGGATCAATTCTGATGGAAGTGGTTCTCTTCAACAATGAGAGGATCTAAATCAGTTCCAATTGATCAGTAATGAACAGAACCAGCTATACCCAGCGACAGAATACTGGGAAATGAGTATGGACTACAA